>NW_026623324.1:1974469-1981652 GCF_030028575.1 Malurus melanocephalus | reverse complement strand
TTGTGCCTCTGCAGTGGAAAGTTTCAAGAATTATTCAACACCATTAAAAAAAAAGAACTAATTAGATGCAGTGACAGGAGGCGGAGGTCGAAGAAAACATCTTAATGTCAAGATTCCTGAAGACGGAGAGTTATTTTGGATGCCTCCATTTTTGGGCAGCTACTAGAGGAGAGCCACACTTTTAGAAAATGTTTCAGCTTCTGAATACTGGGTCCCATTAAGGTATTTCTATTGCCTAAAACTTGATGCCTAGTTGTTATGGTCTTAAAGTTATAATTATGGTATATTGTTCGGAGTGTAAAAATGGGGTAATAAATACCTCAGCAGTGTGCTTTGAGGCTTCATACATTAATATCYATAAAATGCTTCAAATGGACTTTAATGGAAGACCTCATAAATGTGTAAAAGACTCTTATTATCATTTTTTTCAAGATTGAGATTTAAGGGGTGAAGGAAAAAAGAAATGTTGTGGCAATATGACAAATGCCTCTTTTTACTGTTCCTSTATGGGCTTCAGGAAATGAACCCAAAGCAAACCTGCAAGACCAAGGCACATTAAGTAATTAATGATTGAAAAACATTTTAAGCTGAACCCAGTGTCTCTATAGTAAAATTGCAAAAATGTGGTRTTTCTAAAAATTAACTGATTTGAAGGTTTTTCCTTTGATTCCAGTATCCATAAAGTACACTACAGACACTGAAGAGATTGTTACCTTTTGGAAAAGCTTTAACAGCATCAAACAAGAGCCCTGTTCTAACTTTGAAGATATCCTGCAACCAATTAGGAAGGCCATAAATGATGTTGGAATGAGTCAGGAGTTTTGCAGAATAACTGGCAGGCTTCCACTTAGAGAGAATCATTGGGAATATGAGAAAACAGGGAGGATTAGCCATCCCCATTAAAGACAACAGCATTAGGAGCTGTTTTGAAAACACTAGAGCTTCTTCTTGCCTAATGCTCCCAAAACTGCTGTTCTCAGCTAAACTGAACTGATTTATTCTGTGTCTTTATTTTTAGCACTGGAAACTCAAAAAAAAACAAACTTGGAGGAAGTTCCTTGAAGTCAGATGCACAAGTCAAAAAGTGAAAATTACATCTWAACACAACAGATTCCCACTTTTCTCCTTCTGAGGTTAGTTAAACTAGTGTGATCTAAAGTATTATGGAAGATGAAGGAGAGTATTTTAAACTTGTTTTCCCTTGCTTCCCATTGATGTGAAAGACTGTGAGAGATGGAAGGCAGCAGTGGTGTGGGCCTTTCACAACCTGAATTCCCTTTGAGGATACAACCTGGGTCTCAACCAGTGCCTGACAAATTCCTCCACTGATCTGAAAAACAAAGGTAATGTCTTCATACCTATCAGGCTATCTCTGTGCTTCCAGAAGAGACAAATTAACTTTGGCTCATCTCTGAAAAGCTAATCAGCAATACTGTATTTTCCGAAGCCACGGAGCTGCAAAGTTCTTCATATCATGCATTCTGAAATGAGCCTGACATGCAAACATTCACATTTGCAAAGAAAAATACCTGGGAACTGAAAATAAAGCAAAAGTATCCCCCCTGTTCTGCCTTCCTTACTCCTTTCCTCCCTCTCTCCTTGCTAAAAAAAGAAAAAAAACAACAAAAAAAAAGGTGGCATTTTGCTGCATTTTGCTGTATTCCCAAGAAAGTAAGAACCAGATTGGTCCTTGAGGTGTGCTTTGGTTATATTTGGGGGTACTTTTTATCCACCCTCCTATAGYATTATTCCCAGTAATAACACCCGGGCTTAAAAAAGACTAAAGGRTCCCAGGGTTGCAGGTGGTAAATTTTTGCACAGAAGCAACAGCATGTTTTCCCCACTATAGTAGATCCTCTTATCTGGTTCATTATCAGTAGAATCCCCTGTACACTGAAATCCAGAGGCAGCAAAATACTCTGGCATGTGCTTAGAGATAAGCTCATGTTTACATGATTTGCTAGATGAGGGCCTATAGACAAAAACTGTTATGGTGAAACTGTGATACCATATGGACATTCTCTCAATTGTCACATTTCTTCCAGATCTACATATGCTTTTCAGGCTGAAAGCTGGAGAAGAATGTCTTATGTACATTTCAACAGCCCTTTTGCTTGCCCGTAAAGYCAATGGTGAAATCTATTTAGCCTTTAACACCCAGCTCTGAATCCTCGTGAAGGGGAGAGGTCAAAAATTAATGGTGCAGCCTAGAGCTGAAGCGAAAATCCCAAATGTTTGGTTTATTTTTAAAAAAGGGAAGCAAACAGGGAAAATAAGTGGGATGGCTGACTGTTATTGGGAAGCATTTTAATTCCCCAGCATGGCAAGTGCTCTTCAGCTACATGAAGCAGATAAAAAATGTCTGCAGATTTCAGTGGTATCCTGTCAAGTAGGTTTGCAAAATAAAGACAGATGGCAAAGGATTATATSTAATTCTTTTTCCTAATTCATCTTTTCCTGACCATTCCACTGAATTCAGTCTAACTGGAGAGATTCACCAGCTTAACTTCCCTTCTGTAGCTTACAGTGGCAAACCACATAGTAGATTCGTAACTTCCCATCATTAGGAATGTTTAATTGGACACGACTGCTTTTCATCAGCTGCCTTTAAATGCTGCTTCTGAACACAGGATGTTTACAGCATTACAGCAGTAGAACTCTAGCTTTATTTTTAAAGTAAACATCCTAAAAAGACCAAGGAATATGGTAGTGTTTCTGGTGAATGTAGCTGTCCTGCTGAAAGAAGAATTTCACACTGGAATCTCTTACACAGATGTGCATAATCTCTCAGCACAACACTAGCAGTAGTGTCCTAAAGATACCTTACTGTTTCTTTCCTGTGCCTGTTTTTTCCCATGCAGATAAGAAAGGAAGCCATGTAGCACAGCCCTGATAACACTGGAATCGTGCAGTCCGTGCTTTAGTGCGAGAGGTCCCCTGCTGCACTCACAGCTCCTCACTCCGYGCCTCATTCTGTTCTTCCTCCTTCTCCACTCAGGTACTTAAAGCTATTTTCTTAAAAAATTCCCACTGTTTTTTGGGGTCTTTGATTTCAAATGCCTGGCTTGATACACATTGACCCCGATCTTCCCAAGTGCTGACGATCAATAACAGCTCCTCACAGAGTTTGGGGAACTGACCGTACTCAGCACCTTCCTAAACCTAGTTTACATTTTCTTCAGGGAAATGAGCAAGAGCGTATCCAGCATGCGGTCCATTCTGCCCTCTTTGCTCCTCCAACTGCTCATTTAGATAGACCTTTTGGTTTTCTGTGCATTTATCATTCTTTCCTCTGAGTTTCCAAATTTCTCCAGGGGAAAAAATTCCAGGAAATGGCAGTTACCTTTTTCCCCTGTAACTTTCCTTTTCATTTCTCTCCTCTTCTTAGCTATCACTTGCTTTATTTTCACCAGAAAAAACCTGAAAGGCGCATGTCAGTGACAACAGCACCATCTTCTGTTCCACAGGGATCATGAAGACTTCACTCTTGTAGTGGTTCAGAGATGAGTCTAAATGAAAAATCTGGATCTGAACCAACTCTTCATGAGTTTTAATGTCTGAACAACTCTGAATGTATTTGGGGAAGTATGTGTGTATGAAAGGCAACGAAGGGTTCTCATAGCACTTCTCTCTGCGAGACACCTTTACATTTGTCTTTTCATCCTTCTCCCCATAAAAGTCCAGTTGCAAACCTTAGGCTCCTTTTTTCTTTTCTTCCCTGTGGCTTGACATATTGACAGTTTCTGGGTTTGCTTATTTATTTATTTATCTATCACAATTAGTGCTATCCTTACTCTCTACCGATAGTATTGTACTAATGGTCCCTGGGGAAAATATGCAGCCTCAACAGAAGACTAAATACACACTGACTGATCAGATGATCAGTTCACATAGAAGGCCATAGACCACACAAGGTCATAGACCACGTGCTGCCTAAAATTTGTGTCACTGTGACAACAAAGGGTTGTTTGGGGTATAATAGAGGAAAATGAGGTGGGAGTAGCACAAGATAAATATTAAATCTTACTTGAAAGACTAATATATGGACAGTTCAAACCGGCAACATGGGTAGGTCATTGTGAAGGCAGTGTCCTGGTATTAGATAAGAGGATGAGGAAAGACAGACTAATGGGTCTGGGAAACGGAAAGGGAAAAGGAACAGCATGTGTTTGATGTGGCACAGAAGAGGGGACCGACAGAGGGACATAAAGGGAGAGGTGGCAAGGTCAAAACATCAGGTTAAGAAACAGATCTTCACAACAGCAAGATCTAATTAGGGTAAGATTGCTTTTGTCAAGCCAGGAAAGGGAATGGGGATGTGATACACCAACAGGTTCAGACAATAATTTTAAGTATGTGGGTAGATAGGAATGTGCCTGTTTTGGGGCTACGTAAACGGTTTGTCTTTCACAATAAGGTTTGGGGATAGAAACATGGTGCTGGTTACTCACAGGGAGCTTGTGAGCAGTCACAGCTGATATACTGTAATAACAGTAGACAGTATAGTCAAGTTGGGATATATGAATCAGACTGGTATGCAAACTCCAGGCTCACAGTCCATGAGTAGCAAGCTCAGAAATGGAAGGGAGGAGGAAGAGACAGTGATGGCTGAAGGGATTAGCTGGAGGGATAAGCTGAATCTCATTTTAAAATGATGAAGATTAATATATGCTTGCATTGTGATGTGAAAGAGCCAGAAGAATCATTTGTGGGGGTGGGGCTGGGGAGGCAAATGAAACAAGTGCTAGAGGATCAGGAGATAACAGCACAATCACCTTGTGGGAATGGTCATGACCAGCTTTCCTGGCTGCATATCAATGATTTCCTCTTTCAGTCGGAAAAATTTCAAGTTATTTCAGCCTTTGATCTAGGCCATATGCTGAGTTTGGAGAGGACCTGGAGAGGTGGGGGAATACAGGACACCTTGCAAATAGGAGTGCAGAGTACATGACAGATTGGTGGGTGTGGGACGTTCTGAGTGATGAGGCTGGTGCAGCAAACCCAGGCTGAAAGGGTTTTGGGATCCTAAAGGTGGCTGCAGCTGGCAGGCTGGGGGCCTGCGAGCAGGGTTGGCTTAGGAAGAAGGCAGGAAGCTTGGAAAATGGAGAAAACAGAACAGGACATGATCTTTGGTGAGGTAGGGGTATGTGTTGGAACTGCAGTGCTGAAAAGCACAATTTAGGGTCCTAGCATGAAGACCTTTAACAGCTATGGTATGAAGGTGTGAACTGTATGGTTCTTGAGATCTAAAAATTACAAAATGTTTGCTCATTGTCTCTCAACTCCACACCCACCTTTCTGGCTTGTTTTTGTTTGTTCGTTTTGTTTTGTTGTTCCATCAGAAGCTCCCCAAGCTTGATCTCCCTTTTTGTCTAATAAGACAACCTACAGTGGAACAGTTCAAATTTAAATGCTGCTGTTTAACTTGGTGTAATGAGACTTTAGATTTGGTATCCCACTGTAATAAAAATAAAGGCAAAGCAGAATTCAGATAATAATGGAGAAATAGCACAAAACATAGTATATTTTATTCTATTTTGATTACTAGTTGTTATGCAGATCTTTAACACTTCATTTAGTTATGTCTTACAAATGTCAGGAAGGGAAGAGTAAAACTATAATGAGAAGGGATAACCTACTAAGCACAGTTTCAAGCCTGACAAATGAAACTCCCCCCCCAATTCATCAGACTGCATGCTATGAGTGGAAATGAAAAAATTACTAAATAGTAAATAGATAATCAAAATATATTATGGCATGGAAGAGAATTCAACTGCAAGGATCCTATTTACTAAGGTACACCACAATAATTGCTTGTATGAAACATGTTTCTGTGTGTGTAAAACAAAATACTACATTTTACTTTACATTTGACTAAAATGTATCATTTGAACTGTTTTCTTMAGCTTTTACTAGATTTTGTAATTTATGTGTAACAAAAGATAAGCAAGAGCAGTAAGGCACATGGAAACCATGTTAGCTAGTAGGTTTAAAATAATTCATTTTCACCTTCTTTTTCCCAAATATGTTGCATATGCAGTCACATTATAGGCTCTATTCTAGTAAGAACATTCACTTTGCAATCAGTAGACTCTCAAAGATAAAAAATTTCTAAAATCTTTCGGGGAAAATGGACAGCCAAGAAAAGGAGAGACTCCATGTGATTTGGAGAGGTGTGATTAGGTGGAACCTCACTTGGAAAACTTGGAGTAAGCCTTTCTTCTTCCTTAGACTCTAAGCAACAACAGCTTAGCCAAGGTAATGCCCATACCCTTTGGAAACCATGTTGTATCCATGTTGCTGGGCAGAGAATATGCCATTCATCACTTTCACAGGAACAGAAGGTCCCAGGTTTGCCTTTTTTATGAACACATCTCCTGGGAGAGTAGTTTGCCACCACTTTTGGCGTGCCTATCTCCATATTTTTATTCATGGAATTGCAATCTTGCGTGGTGACTTTACACTTGCTGGAAATCAGCTTGATTTTCTGAGTTAGGCTGCACTGTACACTGAACTGCACAGGGAATGGTCTCTGGCCACAGTGCTGGTGGCCTGGACCTTTCTAACAAGCCAACAGCAGAGTCAATAATCGGGAATGCCTCTGTCCCCAGGCAGACACAAGACATTCGGGCAAATTTCAGGTATGCCGTATGAGAACAGTGACTGGTTTCAGCAACTTCTTTTGGCATAAATAGTTAGAATATGACAGGTGGAGAAACTGAGCATTTTGTGTGTTATTGCTGCCTGATCTTGTGTTGTAATGTGCATGAAGAGTAGAGTCTCTAYGGCACATAAGGAAGGAACTTCACCTACTCAAAGCGAGACGCTCGCAGCTGGGGTATCTCTGTTAGACCTCCCGTGCTGGSCCCATAAGAGCAGGGGTCCAGCTTGTGCTTAGCAACCACCACGACTGGGAACAACTCATGCAGGCGGGTTATGACCAAAAACGAAGAATATTTTAAACATAACATACAGCCAAAGCAGTCAGTCACGCCATTTTTTCGCCTCCCATCGCCCCTCGTGGGCCCCGCCCGCCCCCGCTTGCGCAGCCGCCGCTCCTCCTCCGCTCCCCCCGCGCGATGGAGGTGGTGCTGGCGGACGCGCTGCTGTCCCGCTGCGGGGACCGCGCCGCGCTGCTGCGGGCGCTCAGCGCGCCGCTCTCCGCCGAGCGGGCGGAGGCGCT
>NW_026623324.1:1935888-1974024 GCF_030028575.1 Malurus melanocephalus | reverse complement strand
CTGCCGGCTCTGGGCGCGAACGGCGCGGCGCTGCCACGCGTGTGGGAGGGGCTGCTGGGCGCGGGCGGGGCGCCGCGGGCCGGGCGGGCGCTGCTGGCCCTGAGCGCCCTGGCGGACGAGCTGCTGCCGCGGGGCCCGGCCGGGTCGGGATCGGGGCTGGACGCGCGGCTGTGCCCGGGGTTCTGGCGGCTGGTGCAGGAGGGCCTGACGGAGCGGGACGGGCTGTGCCGCAAGCGGGCCCGCTATCTGCTRAAGCGAGCGCTGGACCTGAGCGGCTGCCAGCGCCCTGAGCTTCGCTGCCCCCCGGACGGCGGACACGGTAYGGCCGGACGGGTGGCGGGGGGACAGCGCTGCCCGGGGGTGCGGGGCCGCGAGAAACGCGTGTTATTTTCTTTCTTCCTAGAATCGAGTCTGTTTTGGTGGTCTGCGGACAAGAATGAGCAACTCCTACAGTTTTGGGAAACTTACATTTTGATAATGGAAACTTTGGAGGGAAACCAGGTAGGAGCACCGTAAATATGTGCCCATCCTAGACAGATGTGTGCCTCGCTTGTGGCATATCTGAATGTTTTTGTAGGGCAGAGTATTTCCAGTTTTGGTGATTGAGGGTATCTTAAGTCAGCATTAACTGGAATATTTTGTTTTCAACTCTGAAGTACTTAAAGCACAACACATGTCATTCATTGGGGATAAGTTCAGAACTCTACCATGTCTTCGGAATACACCTGGTTAATGCAATGAYAAAAACCTGGAATTCAGCTAATTGCAAGACCAGGGTAACCATCTTAGTGAAAAATCAGGTGTTTGCACCTAATAACCTCTGTTTGGTAGAGGGTACTACATCTGTATAGTAAAGCACCTGTGGCCTTGGATTAAAATGGTTTTGTGAGTCCAGTGCACTWGGCAGAAAGATTCCTGTTGACTTGAGGCTTCCATAATTCTGTGGTATTGTGGTGTTGACTTACTTAGTTAGCTATTAGTTGCGTGCCCACCTCTTTGTAGTTATGTTGTTTGTACATTATTATTTAAGTGAAATATTTACWTAAATGTTTAATGCTAGGTATATCTGCTGTTTWTATTTTGAGGAACMGAATGGCTATTAGTAAGTCTTGTTMTTAAAATATGGTCGCATTGAAGCATCMGTTTTTCTTGAGTGCTAAACTTCATTGTGTTGCATACCACAGGCATTGCAAGTTTGTTTAAATATTTCTGCTGTCAATTACTGTATTAATGCTATTGATAGCAAATTCTAGCCCATGAGTAACTGACAGCTCCTACGTTTGAGATATAAATGATTTACATTACATCTGATTTGTTTTTCAGATCCATGTCATAAAGCCAGTATTACCAAAACTGAACAGCTTATATGAGCTTGCCATATCAGGAGATAAAGGTAAGATGGAACTTTTYGTCTTTAATCTCTTCAGTATTAGTKAGTTAAGTTACACTTTYAGGTTTTCTTCTTCTGTTTTAGTAGCAGCTTTTTGTAATATTTTGTTTCTCAAATTAGGTGTTTTTGGGTAGCTGTTTCTGTTTTTGTGGATCTGCTCTATGCATAGGTTGTTTGGCAAACATGCCTAGACAGTGGCTACTCTGTTCTGAGAATAAATCCTAGCATATATTTATTGCTTACTATATTGTCTTGAAATACTATTTTTCTGTCAGCAAATCAAAGTAAATGGCCATTTTCCACTGTGTTTTGCTTTAATTATGATAATGTGAAAATAAAACAAAACCCGTGATTTTTGGGGTTGTAGAAACCAAGTCACCTGCACAACTTTGTAAAGGGGGAAAAAAGCCTCCCAATCCAACTTGTTAGAAGCAGGGAGAGAATCAATAAAATGATGGTACTGCTGAGGCAGTGTGTCTAGGGCACATGAGCACATGTAATCAGGTAGTGCAAAATGTTAGAGATTTGCAAAGTGAAGACTATTAATGTGAAAATTTTGCAGGTAAATRCATTGGTATAAATAGAGTTGTGGAAAGAAGGATGTGGCATTTGCACTTTATRGTCTTTTTAATTTGTAACTAATAGAGAGTAACTTTGGAAATCTGTTAATTTTTAAATTAGATTTAGCTGGGTTTTTTTATAAAACTAATAGCTRTAGTCACCTTTTTGAAATGTCCTGTGAAAAGATTATAATGTTGTCTGGAATGTCAGTATATTAGATGCTAGTGAGCTAATGTCATTGTCATTTCTGTGTCAGTTTAGAAAGATTTCCTTTTCTAACAGGTTCTTGGCTGTTTCACCCATCTTGGCATATGTGCATTTATAAAAGAATGTTTGAGAGTGAGAATAAAACATTGATGAAGGAAGGCATTCTTCATTTTCTGGAGCTTTATGAAACAAAGCATCTTCCAAATTCACTTGGTTTCTCAGAGGTAAGGGTGTTGTTATTACCTGCCTGAACAAACAAATGTTTCAGTTTGTAATAGATCTTAACACTAACAACACTGCTTCAGTAGTTGGAATTGGRCACATTCTGTAAAAATACTCTTATTTAGCTGTATTTGTAAGCAATATTTGTAAGAGGTGTAAATGTAATTAGTTGAAAAATGGCCAAAATAAGGGGAGTGTGTTTTTGTAGTTGTTCATTCCTAAATTTCAAACTAATGCTCTCTAATTCAAGTTGGCTCACAGTTTACTGGGATTTGTTACCAGAAGTGAGATAGTCAGAGGAGTGATTGATGCTTCAGGTTTTCAGAGCTCCCTGTGTTGAGGAAATGTTCCTGTCTGACCACTCAGATGTCACTCTGGGAGTCACACTCACACTACCTGCGACTTCAACTGCTTCAACCGAAATCCCTTCACTGCAGGCTGTTCCTATTTATCAACCAGTTTATTATTGGCTTCTGAGAATCCTTTGTGATTTTACACTGATAACCATTTAAGTGTTTCAACGCAGGAGTCTATAATCTTGTGTTCTGCCCTACARCAATCTTTTAGCCTTAATTCTGTTACATTTGTTACTTGTAATGCTGTATGTGAGGGCAGTGGTTAAATGCCTCTAAAGTTTTTTTCTTTTTCCTCTAAATACATTTTTGGTAGGCATGCCCAATTAAACAACGGGGGGACTGTTCAGGAATGCATCATGTGTTGGTASCTCGGTGTGCAAGCTGCAGGTTRTGCCCTGGGTGGTGGRAAATTGTTGGAGACCCAGGCAAWGAGGAGTGAACTGGCACYGACACTTTGCTTAACAAGGGGCCCAGGTAGGTGCAGCTCCAGCCAGGCACACAGAGGCTCTGCAGAATCCAGTGGACAAGGAGAGGAACTCGGAGGAAAAGCCACCATTGGACCAAGTGTCGCATGAAGAGCAGGTGCACAGACTTGAGAACTCCTTTGTTCAGGGCCCCTCCGCTGTGGCTGTTCTCGTGTCACTACGCCATGGTGAGATTACTTAGAGAAAGCAGAGTGCTGAGACTGCTGTGGTAAACCCAAGGTGGAGTTGGTATCTGACAGTGTGTGTAGGGAGTGTCAACAGTACTTATACCTCATGTGAGACATGGACTGTCACAGGATAGTCCAGGATAAGGAGRTGGGTTCTCTCTGATTTTGTTGGTGCTGCTGCCACTGATCTAATGCAGACTGGTGCTCCCACTGCTCCAACCGAATCTACTTGAAATAAGCAATGTGTGACCCATCTCTGGTGGCGTTTTAATCTCTGCATTGCTGACTATTCCTATACATTCATGTACATAGAGATTGAACGGTTTTGTGTACTCTGGGAGCCCCAGAGCAGGASCAGGTGCCAAAGCTCCTTTTATTGCTTTAAAAACTTGCTCCCTCTCTGGGCTCCRTGTGTTAAACTCTATGTCCTCATTCTTGGTTTGTAGCAGGTGGAGCACTGGGATTTCYCAGACCACACAGGCTGATGCTGATCAGGCTGAGTGCCGGGATACCCTGGGGTTGCACTGATCAGTGCTGATGTGTATTGCTGTCAGTTTGGTTACCCTCAGAGGAATCCATGCACATGTGTTCCAAATATGCCAATAACCCCCTTGATCGGGGATTTTATCTTCCAGATCCTGCTGCAGAAATGAATTTATGTTGATCAAAAGTTCCATGTGGTGGCCATTGTGCTGCTGAGCTGCCACTCCAGGTTATAGCTGGCCAGTCCTCCTGGCACTGCTCTTGCATGCTCTTTGGATAACTCTTGCCCCATGCAGTTCCAGTTTTGCACAGCCTCAGCCAAGTGTGCTCCCATTTAAAATACTGCAAGGAACTTGAACCCCCTTTTTATATGCTAAGAGGGACTTGAACCCCTCTTCTGTGTGAGCCTTACGTGGGTCCCAGTGCCCTTTTTCTGGGCAGAGTGTCAGTGCCAGTTCATGCTCCAGCTATTTCCTGCCACCCAGRACAAAACCTGCAGCTTGCACTGAGCTACCTGCACTAGGTGTAYTCCTCTACTCCTGAKCYTCTCCAAAATTATTAATATTAATTSATTGAACAAGCCTTGGATAAACCTGGTCAACAGATTTCGAGTTTGTGCATACTGTCTCCTGCTCAAGGATGGATTTTGAGCATCCAGTTCTAGATAACCCTGTAAGGAGGTGAATATCCATGTAATATAATCATGTATTATTGTATCCCATAAAACCCCCACACTTTAAAATATTTTCTGTGTGGAAAGAAATATTAAAGCTTAAAGGTTTTTTTATTACTATCACATGTGGATTGACTCTCCAGCCAGCCTACTCTTTAGTAAGAAATTATCTACGTTGTACTATTTATTTTTCATTTTCTCCTTCATAGGAGCATTCCCCTCAGAGGTTACATTCCTGAATTAAAMAAATTAAGTCAGCCTCTTGATGAGTAACTTGAAATAAAGTCAACCTTATTATGCACCCTAAATCCTTTTACTTGTGTTTGCTTTTCATCATTCTTTTGTTTTGTGTTTAAATCTATTTTCTCTTGTTTCCCAAAAGGATTTCTTATTTGCCTGCAACTTTCACAATATTCTGTGAAATGTATCCAGTGGAAAAAATTTGTTTACGCTCCTGGTACCCCTTCTCTTTAGTTTCTTTTTTTTGCATTTACTATTTACTACTAACAAGAGTACTCTGTAATTTCTGGCTCTGTCCTTTGAAGTCTTGTGAAATAAGTCTAGTTAGTTTCTATGTAACGGTGCCTTGGGAGTGTACATTTAGCTACTGTTCTTGTTTCCTTTTTCCAGTTTGTTATTGGACCACTCATGGATGCCCTCTCAGAAAGTTCCCTCTACAGCAGGTAAACCACTGGTTTAATTAATCAATTGCTTATTTAATTTCTTGATTGCTGCAAATGTATTCTAATAATACTGGTTTAAATACTGGGTAAAATCTTAGCTACGGAAAACACATTAATAAAAAAATGGTGCTGCTAAAGTTACTGACAGGTAGAGGCATACAYAGAGGAGGGTGCGTGTTTGAGCATACCAAGAATATACAAAGTTTTTGTGCTTAATGTCAAGCTGATAGAAAGCTCTAGAATCTCATGACTAATGCTAATCTGTAATAGCCAAGATCCTGAGAYGTCTCATGAGACAGCTCATAGGTTRTCTCTCTGTTGGTCTCATGGAGTGTCACTGAATGATATTTTGTTTTTGTTTAGGGGCAATTCTGAACATTCTAAATCTGTTAGATTTTAGATTAAATCTGTTGCATCTAATGYGAAAGCTGTTAACATGCTAGTTGTCTATCTAATGTTTTAAAACCCAACAGGACACCAGGTCAATTAATAGGAGCCTGTCCACCTTTGGGAATGAGGTTACAGAAGTTTTTGGCTACTTATTTCACTCTTCTTCCAGAAGAAGAAAAAGGTATGTTTTAGTTTCCCCCTTACCTTTTTTTAAATAAGGAAACCAAACMAAAACTATGGAGCTGTTTTCTGTATCTCATGTAAGCATTTACTTGAGAGAAAAAAGGAGTAGTTCTGACAGTGGAGTTTTCAGAGGAAAGTTCTTCAGGCACTTTAACAGATCCTGCAGTACAAAGCTACAAAATTGTTCTAGTGGCAAAATGAAGCAGATTTGCTTCTTATTAATGGAAAAATTAAAAGCTGAAACAAGYTCCTAAGAACTGAAGGTGAACAGTATTTGCAGATTCTTTATCTGCCAGACTTTTTTAGTCATGACTTGTGTAGTGATGCATTCAAAAGAGCCTGWCCAAGGGCTCAAACAGAATAAAGATTCTTTTATTGTGAGGCTGKATGRAGGAAAATTTCTGAAACTGTTCCARATTTTGATGCWGGTGTAGGCTGAAAAGAAGGAGACCAGAATTACTGGTTTATTTGGATCTAATATGGGTAGAATCAGCTCTGTTCAGTGCCATATATGTACAGGTATATTCTAGTATGAAATACCTTATGTATTTATACCTTATATATTTCGTATTTCTCTGTCATGTCCCAAGGGCATATATTTTATCACAAAATAGAGGGTCTGCGATTAGAATCCTGTGATAGGGCAGCCTGCTTCCAYAAATTGTAGATGTGGTGGCTTGTTGACAATTGTTTTGCCCATTCCAACATCCATTAAACTGGTTGAATCACACTATTCTATGGTCTGCCATCTCACAAACGGAACAGCACCTTAAAAAGGGCATTGTTTAGTACTCAAAACGATCAAGAGTTAAAATTCCATTCCTGAATATGGTGATTAGTGCAGATTACCACAGTTAAAATTAGGTTTATTTCTGTTTATCTCCTAATCATACCACCTTGCTGACTTCTTCAGAATGTAATTTCTTTATTGAAATAATTAGGAAATTATTCTGTTGTCTTTCATTTAATTGTAGGAAATTACAATACCACTCTTCTGCTGGAGTTCATRTTATTTAAATGCATTGGAGAATCACTCTGGGTTGTTCTGTTTACTTTTATTTTAAGGTAGCTTCCTGTTAAAATTTATTCAGAAGATGACGAATAGGCATTGGTGTGCTGTTCCCATTTTGTTTCTTTCTATGGCTTTGGCATCTATCCCTGCATGTAAAGTACTTGGTGCTGAAGGACTTCATGCTTTAAGGTAAAATATACAATGCACTGTGTTCTTACAGGTTTCTTCCAAAGAAATGTGCTGACAGTCTGGAGAGTGAGGATTTGATTTGTGTTTGTTACTTCTGAAGGGTGGTTGTGCATAGGAATGGAAGACTGTCTCCTTTATGTCTGATGTGCAGAGGAAAACAATTCAAGAATCAATGTACTCATATCTCTGTGTGAATTTTGAAACAAACGAAGTTTTTGCATTTTAGGTCTTCATAATTTCTACTTTTTAAAAATAACTTTTTCCTGGTCTTTTCCACTTCCTGGGTGATATGTGTCACACTTCTTCCTTTCGTTCTAGTTATGTTACAGCCTGGTTTAATAGAAGTTGAGGCTGTATCAGGGAGCAGCCCATAATGCTGGAAATGGGAAGATTTCTAAATAAAAGACTAGGTAGARCTTCTTGGCCTCTCTATTGACCTTAATCACACTGATATTTCCTAAGTGTCTGCTTTCACTTCCTAAAACCACTAAAAATGGATTGTCATTCCAGTTTAATGAAATTTGAGCTTTTAAATAAAATCTTACTGGTGGTGGAAGGAATATTGGATAGAAGCAGTTTACAAAGAGAAAAAAAAACATTGAACATGCCTTTTCTGGTAAAATATCTCTGAAAGTTTCTTTCAATTTTGTGCTTGAGCGAGAATTYGATGGCAAACATTTGCGTACTTGTTACAGATAGAAATGCTAACTTAAATTACCAGTCTGAACAGATGTGATCGTGGGCGTTATTCCTTTAGTTTTGATTTTGTTCTTTCTTCTCCTGCTTTTTATTTTGTCAGGTTTATGCTCATCCAAGTTTTATTATCAGTTTTTGAAAGTACATTTAATAGTAGTTTCGGTTCTGGATTTTTTGTGGTCTGACCAGGTGGTGTTTGTTTCATAGTTGATAYGGAATATGTCTGTTACATTCAAGCTAATGTATTTAAAATGGTTAATAATTAGAAAATAYATGAAAATGTTTAAATTTTCTGAGTTTTATACAGTGTGTATTTTTCCTCTTTCCAGAGATGTCCTCCAGTGTACTATGATTACACATCAGATTTTGTTGCGTGGAGCTGCTCAGTGCTATCTTCTTCAAACAACTATGCATTTGACAGATGTGGTCAGTTTGAGGTTTTATGTTTTGTTTTGGTTTTTGTTTTTTCTTTTTCTTKATGTGATAGAAACACACTAACACTTTTACAGAGTCAACAGTATTCAAAAAATTGCTAAATACAGTATTTATACTGATTTTACTGGATTTGCAATTTTTAAGAGACCATTTAAGCTGTGCTGTGTAAGTATGCTTCTGTTATCTTCAGTTTTCCATAAGAAGTTTTTTTTTTTTATTTGGTTTTGTTTGTAGATGTTATATAGTTGGGTTTTAAGGTGGTAGTCATCGTAGCAGGATGTTATTCTATATCTGCTATATAAACTTAAGTTTTAACAGATGGAAACTAAATAGACCTTCCGTAGTAACTAATAATAAAAGTATTTGTGATACCAAAATTATAAAACTACTGTTAGGGTTGGAATAGTAGGAGCTTAGTTATTCAGTAATCAAAGTATTCRTGTTTTGTTTGTTTTATAGCTTGCTTTCTAAATAGTTTTCCATGTTGTTTGTTATGGCTATAAACCTAAATTTCTTTGTAGAAATGCAGAAATAGTACTTATGAGTGATTCTTAATCATTCATCTACGTGAATTTAAAAGGTGTCATCAGTGAATAGCACTATTCTGAAAGTCCTTCATTTATTTTCAGATAGGCGTTAATACTTGGGAAAATTAAGTTTTGTTSCTTGGTACAGTTAAGTTGATCCCAAAAAGGCAGAAATGAGCCTTCATCACAAAAAGAAAGAAGTAAATTTCTTTCACTGAAACTTGCCAGATAAAAGCAAACTTCTTGTGTTGTCATATAGGTATTATTTATATGTTGTATATTATGTTGGCAGCTACTGTATCTAAATTAATTTCTTCAGGAGAAAGTGTCCTTCCCAGAAGTTTCAAGCTTTCTTCTGTCCCTTAGACCAGAGGAGTCCCTGAGGAGAGATACTYTGTTATGGACAGAGGTGAGAACTGAAACTGGTTTTATGTTCATCAAATCCAGCACWGGTAGAAATAACAGGATACTCTCAAAGGGAAAAATGTGCATACCACGTAGACTGAGATTATAAATCATAAATTCTTTCACTATATGTATTTTATATCTTTGCGAGATGTAAAACACTGTGAATAAAAACTCAAAGATKAAATAATTTTTATATCTAGTATATACTGGAGCCAACTGATTATGTAGCCATAACTTTTGGTTAGTTGTATAGCAGTATAATGATAAAGCGATTTTTTGCATAGTGTCTTCTTGTTATGTGTACTGTACATTTCATCTTACTCCATTAATTTTTGGCATAAAAGTTTAAAAAAAAAGTGGGTCTCACTAGATAACACTTGATTGGAAGAAACCCTTTTGAGATGAGGGAATTTTTACCAGTCTTGCTTAATTTTAAGAGTTGTTGGGTTTTTTGTATTGGTACTACCACTGATTTTTTGGGGGTGCTCTGAGTTACCCTCTGGAAGAACATTTTTCTGTGTGYAGTTGGAAGGGAAGAGGCTGCTAAGGCTCAAGGTAGCTCTGGTGAGCACCTCTCGCATTGTGTGGATGTGCTAATGCAACAGTTTATGTTTAACTGCTCTGGTGTGCTGCTGCTGAGTCAGTGACATCAGTCCACAACTGCCAGATGTGGCCAAGGGTAACATTCTGTTTTTCAATTCAGCTTTGCAGTTGGTTGCAAGTGAACGACAGGTGCTTCAGGAAGTCTGTAACTGCGGATTTTAAACATCAAGAGACATCATCATTGTGTCAATATGTGCACAGCCTTGTGGGAGAGTACCTTAAGGCACCAGCATCTGAAAGTAAGTTAAATGTGTATTAATAAAAACCGCTATTTTTAAGAAAATTTAAAAAATTACAATCCCCTTGGATTTTAGAATAGTTGTTTGTTTTTTGTGTTCAAGTTCTACCCAACCTGTGGTATTCATGATTCTTATGTTTGAACCTTATTTTTTAATTCCAGCTTTCCTTCATAAAAGTCCTGCAGCATTAATTGAACATTAAGTCTTAATATYCAGTTTTAATGCTGCCATGATGCTTGTCCATTAGATTCATTTTGTTGCTCTTTTGATGGTTCTGAAAATGCTGGAATGCAGGGGTGTAGGAAGGTGCAAGGGAATAGGAATGCACACAGGTTCTGTCACCTTTYTCAGGAGAGCTTTGTAAAACTACTACTTTGTTTTTATGGAGCGAGGCCATAGATTGAGGCAGTTGTCAGCTCAGTACACACCTTCTTGCATTRTTGCATTCTTTTGATCTTGGACAGCTTGCAGCAGGAGAGCTGCCACGTTACAACCAAGGAGGGTACTCTGTAGGCTGCATAAATACACAGATAAATTTTGAAGGGTTTTCTTTGTTCACCAACACATTTTAAATTATTACAATGCCAGGTCAGTGTCTTCTTTCAGACACCTTGAAAGGAATGGCAAGTTGATTTTTAAAAATAATTCAACTTTTGTGTGGCATTCACTTGTTTGCTATGCAAGTAGTGCAATCATAATGAATTTTGTAGTTTTATATTGTCAAAAGTCAAAACTGAGCACTTTTATACATATAGCAGATAAGAAAAGCTAGGTCAGAATTTGCTGATGATAAATAGCTTCAGAAGCTTGTTGCAGCCCAGGAAACCTTCATTGTCTTCTTGATAGAGAATTGGAAGCAAATTCTCTATGCTGATACTCCAGGGTAAACTTGCTAGAAGTTTTGACAGCTCTTCTCTCCTTCCAGAAATATGTGTTTAGTCCTTAGTCTGTATTTTCTGCATTTCCATGGCAAGCATCTGCATTTCACTTTTTAAAAGTGATGTTTGCAATTCTGTGGTTTTGTGTGAAACTTAAGTAATAAGCAGCTCTTCAAAAGAAAAAAAATTAACATGTCCAGCTGCTTGAATTGGACCTCCAATATTTTGCTTTCTAAATTCCCCAAGTCAGAAACATGCCAGTTTAAAAAACCTTTGAAACCAATTTATGTACTGCTATTTAAGAAACAATTTTAYAAGTCTGATGATGTAGTCCTGCATAAAAGATCAATAGAAAGAGAAACTTCACTTAGTTTTTTTATCATTTCTTTTTTACAGAGTAGTTTTAGTTCTTTATATAACTCGTGGGTGGTCAAAATCACAGGTGCTATTTCCGCTGAAGCATAGAGGGATGTTCTTCATTAAATTAATTTGAATATGCTAATGTATAAACAATGGAAAAGTCTTGGGTACTGCTGCATGATATGTGACATTACATAACATGGTACCTAAAATTTATTTGAACATAAAAGCCAACTGTGTTTAATTTATATCTAGATTAAAGAATGCCAAAAATGAGTAGTAATGCTCACGTTAGCATTAATTGTTTTTGTCCTATTAATTTATTAAAATAAGTTACAAAACAGAAGTTTAAGAAATTAATATGAATATATTTTTTAGTTACTGTGGAAATCTTAAAATATCTTTAATCAGGAGAAAATTGCTTTATGCCTGACTGGTTTGAAGCTAAGCTTGTSTCAACAATGATTCTGTTGGCTGCTGACGTGGAGCAGATGAAGAATAAATACAGGTAAGTATGAAATACCTTATTTTACATTTCTCTCTTTTTCAWTCCCATCACTCCTGAAGGATCCAGTAGAAGCCTGATCAAGTTGGGAARCAGTCCTCTTTTCTCTGTAGACTTTCGATCAACCTGATCGTTCCTTAGACCTTATCCAACTGTTGCTGCAAACATCCTKGGTAACATTTCTAAAGATACTTAAGCGTCTTGGAAACGTGTCCTATTTATTTCCATAAGTAACTTCAGCACTTAAGGCTGATRCTCAGAAGGAGACTTTCTTTTTAATTTTTGTTTTTGTGTAGTGGAAAAAGCAACATAGAATGGATTGAACTAGAGGCTTTCTTGAACCCTCTTCTGGATGTCTTGATGAAACTTGGCAGTAATGCTTACATACCAACACTGAAAACAGATAAAAGCCTACAGCTTCTCTTGAAGTTATTGCAGACCCGTTCGTTAAAATGTTCCAATACACAAGATGGTTAGTGATATCTTCAGTATACTGTGTCTTCTGTTAATTATAGTCTTAACTAACCCTAAGGTACTGAACTGTTTTATGGCTATATTGTCAAACTAATGTTAGCCTGGAAGTGRTGAATGTAATAGTTGATGATCTGGCGTGTCTCTTCTAAACTTGAGCTGTGGGTCCAATCCTACAGATGTCCTAAGGACTGGGAATTGACAATGTGGAAACCTTCTGAGAAAGCARTTGTCATCCACTAGGATTAGGTTATCTGTTAAAATATGAAGAGTGTGACTGTATTGCAAATATTTATCGGCCTGTTCTTTAAAAACAAATGGATTCCATAAATCGTTTAGCCACTTCAGAAAGAAGCTGCTACAGAAACTCAGCCTAATCTGCTGAGCTGCCACAGGTTCAGCCAAAGTCTTCCCTGAGTGCCTAAAGTGATCCTGCTGGACATCCTGTTTTCTGAGTTGACTGGTAGGCTAAGAGGTGCTCACTGAAATACAAGCCTGGTGATCTGTCTGTCTGGGCATGTTGGCCCCCACAGATTGAGCACTTTAACTTGTAGACCTTTCAGGGGAGTCTGAACAAAAGCTATGGAGCCTTTACTATTCCTTTTGTGTTACTCCTTTAGSTCAGTTTCTAACCAGAATAGACCTAATTGTTTTTCCTGAGAGCAAATGAAACATTGCAGTTTTATTTTCATGACCTGGGATGCTAACTGAGAGCAGGAGTAATCTTAGCATTTGGTTTCTACTCCTCCAGATTATTTTGGGATTTTTTTCAGTGTGTTTTTAACATTGAATACAGGAGTAGTTSTGGAGTGAGTTGGCTCCAATTCTAGGCTGTTATTTGTAACAAAAATAGTTTCAGGTTATACATCCAAGTCTCATATAGTTGTCTAAATGCAGCCCTGAAGCAAATGCCTGCCCTCATTTTAACAAGTGCTGTATACATTCTGCCCCCACCTTGAATTTTAGCTGTTTATCTGAAATATTGAGCACTAATTATGCAGGCTGGTAATGTTCACACTGGGGCATGGCCTCTGACTATTGAAGTGGGTTCCTTGAAATGAGCTAAACTGGAAGACGTGTCCACTAAGCTATCACTGTACATTCAGCCTACAGCAAAAGGGTAGAACAAGCCTGAAGCAGAACCCTACAAATCATGTGCAAGTGCATATTAATTTTTTACTACAAGAATAAATAATTTCCTTGTGTGCCTTATTTCTTTACCTGCAATGTATTGCTCCTTCTTTGGGAACTTTTGACACCTGACATGGCATGTTGAGTTCTGCTAACAGAGTTCCAGAGGTATGGCAAGGCTGAGCATCCATCCTTTTGMAGATCCCTGTAGGTGCTCCAGTACAGCCCATCATCAGTCTTCCAAGAGGCTTTCTGAATTGCATTGTAGTTTTAAGTTAAACAAGGATTACTTGTCTTAGAATTATTTTCTACAGTGTTTTTGTGCTTCTGCCTTCTGCAGAGGAGAGCAAAGTAATAAATCTATCTTTTCTGCAGCTGTGAATTGCCTGTGGTGAGGGGTGGGAGGATTAATGCTGTAAAATTCAGAAGTTGTGTTTCTGTGTTGATTAAATGGGAAGTGAAAAGTCCTGTTTGTCAAATGTAATGCAGTAAAATGGTAGGGAATAATAAAGGAATTTAGCTTTGTAAAACAAAAATAATAGCAAGTGGGAAGTGTTTTATTTAAGAATATCTTAATGGGGATAGACATGCCTGAAACATGTGCTGAAATCATCAGCATTTTTCTCCAGTTCTTGCTGTCTGAACTGTTGTTAGATTTCACTTTTTAACAGTAAGATTTTGGTTATTATTATTTTTTGCTTGTGTTACCGAGCTCCCTGTAATGAATTGGGTTTTATGTCCAACATGCTTMTCTGAGGATTTTATGAATATAAATTGCAGAAGACGTTTTAATGATTTGAGACTTATAATTAAACTGTTGGTTCTAAACAATTTAAGCCTTAAAGATGTAGTCCAATGAGCCATAGTCCAATGAGCCATTTTAGTAAGGAATATTGAAAGTAAGTACAATATGGATAAGGAATTTGTGGAAGTATTTCCCTTTATGTTTGTACTTTTGGATGTCTTCCATTTCATAATAGTTTTGGTACAAGTTGACCTTTTATTCAGGGTCAGCTCCAGAAAAAAAAACATTAGCTGTAGCCTCTGAGTAATTTTCCTAAATACTGAAACTAATTACTGGTATTTTAAAACAAGATGGCCATGCCAGAGTATTTTAACTCCATTTTCATACTGAAATGTTATTTCCTTGGCTTTCAGCTCACCCTTTCCCTTGAAACACAGACTGAAGTGTGTTTGTGGTTAAATATGTTTTATCAGAGTGACCTACCTCCCTTGTGTGATAAACTTGTGTCTTCCTTTGTGTAATGCTATGTACATGTGGTATATTTGGTAGCCTAGTCTTTTCTTATAGAAAATACCACATTTTGTGTCATAATCTTGTATTTTCATTTACAATATTAAGCCTGGAAGCTACTTGGCTAAAATCTTGTAAGATTGCACTTTTTCCAAAGATGAATTATTTCTAAGCATCAAAAAAACACCAAAAACCAGACCAGTAACCACCAAGCCCCAAAAACCAGTTTTCATGTCTATAAATATTAGGAACTGAAACTGTTTTTTCTCTCTGCAAAGTTAATTGCTGGATATGAAAGGCTTTGTTTTTTTTTTAAAGTCTTAGTTCATTAATAAGAATGAACTGTTGGTGCAGAAGGTTGGGAATAGGACAAAAATGAGCATTAAAAGTTGGAAAATTAAGATGTGGTCTTCTGGTCTTTTGTAGGTTTTGGTTCAGTCATGTTTTGTGAATCTCAGGAAATAATGTRATCTGGTTTGATTCTTTCAGCCTTATGGCTTACACTGCTAAAGAGTACAGAGCTGTTTCATGTTATTTTTAGGTATTTGAATACAGGTACTGCATAACTTTGCACCGCAATTAAATCTGCATGATACAATGTAATTCTTAAAGGAATTGCATTTCTATGTACTAATACATTGTTTTTCTCCCCAAAGATGAAGTACTGCTTTTTATCTGGAAATCTCTYGTGACACCTGTGGAGAGTGTTCTTGAATTTGTTCTCAGACGGCTCACTACCAATGAGTTAAGCACTGTAAGTAAGGATTATGAGACATACTTTAGTGTGGGCTTGCTTGTTATTTTGATTTACCAATGTTCCTAGAATTCATGTCAAATATTTAAACACCTATAAAATCAATTTGCATAGAATCATTTCTGTTAACTTTTTTTTCGATGGGCACAGTAAGAAGGAAGAAGTTTTCTTTCTGATTTTCAGTTTAAGTTTCCTCCTCTTAGTGATGCAAATTGCTGTTGTTTCCTCATTTTTAGGTTGGTGAYCTGGATCGTTGTGATCTGTACTTGGCTTTAATTCCAGAGATTGTGAATTTGTGCTTGAAAATCAACCAGAAGAAAATGCCATCGATCAAGAATTTTCTTTCATCTCTGATAAATGCATCTATTCGTAATCTTCAGGAGAGARATTCTGAAAAGGTAATTTAGCATTATTTACAACAGTAAGTATTGACATAAAACAAACAATTCAGAAGTAATTAAAATATATAATTAMTATAATCTTTAGATTTTATATTAATAATTATAYTGACATACCAYAAGCATAAGTTAATATAAAATATGYATTTCTATTATGMTATATATTAGAATATTATATATAATGTGAAATAAAATAATAAAATTTTTGTATGAATGTGTATGCACATATATATTCCCTAACACATACGTATTTTTTTTTGCCARTGTAATATTAATGTAAAGTATCTGTAGGTAAGATTTTTTGTACTTTAAATATTTATATTGCATTATTTAGAAGTGTGTATAGCTAAAGTAATATTCTTATTTTAATAATGAACCATGTACTCAAAGATTTTTTTCCTCAAATAGGAACTAATCTTACTGATTCAATTAGCATTAAATGAAAATTCCTTTTGTGTTTCTTGACTTCAAAGCTGAAACATACAGAGAAAAAGAAATTCCTAAACCCAGCATTGCTTTGGGTTTTTCATATRGTTGTGTTGATTTTCCCATAGTTCTATGTGTTAGGCTGCTATATCTGGAATAGATATATTTTCAAAAAGTAAAGAAACATTAATAACTTCCATTTAAAAAAAAAGAGATTAAATTAAGATTTGTTTGGCATTATAAACTTTGTTCTTATTATTTGGTATTAGTGTTTTGTTCAAGAACAGTCAACATTGAAAGATTTTAAGTATTTGATCAGCTGGGTTTGAGTTTTAAGGAAACAACAAACAACACCTAATTTTATTTTCTCCTTTGTTTATGAGAATTATGTACTTCTTGCRGTATTTTCAAAGTAAACATTTTCTGGTTCAAAATTAGTGTTCACTGGGGACCTTTATCAACTTATTTTTAATTCAGGGATATTATATTTTCATGATGGTTTCTGCAGCTGCACATGTAGTACATCWTTGGTTTCAGAAGAAGGAAGAAAATGTCGAGTAATTACAGATGAAAAGAGTCTTTTCTGTGCTTCAGACAGCCAAATGTAACTTGGAGATATTTAAATAACATCAATATTTTCTTACAATACGGCTATTATATGCTTATTGGATTTTTTTTAATGACTTTTTATTTTATGCCTCTTTGAATATGTGTTTATCACACAAAATAACGACAGCATGGTTGTGGTCTAGTTTGGAGCAGCTACTGTGTAGTATTCCAAATTTCAGCTGTCCTGTTGCATGGGGTTTCTGGTGAACTTTATGCATAAGTGATGGTAAKTAGGAAGATTTATGCTTCTGTCAGTGCTTGTAACTTGTGACACATTGTGCTGGCCCAGCCAAGCCAAGCTGTGTTAAGACCAGGGAAAGAAAATAACAGAAGCAGAAGGATGCAGAGTTGCTACCTTATGAGTTTGGTGATACAAATAAGAGGATTATTAGAAATACTGGTATATTATTTGTATCATATTAGAAGTTGTGTGTTTGTTCATGTATGATTTGGTTTTATTTAGGAGCCGAAGGTTAAAGAACAAATTAGGAAAGTAGCCAGCATGGCTTCACTTGCAGCTGTGTGTGAGATCATGGATGGGAAGCTGGAAGTGCACTTGGAATCTCTGCCTTCAGTGGATGCCCTGAAGAAATTAATTTCCTTTTCTCAATTCAACGAAGTATTAAAGAAGCCATCTTACACTGAAGAAAAAAAAAGGTACATCTGTGCTAAAGCTCYAGTAATTCTAGTAGAATAAAGTAGAATAAATTTGATTAATATGAAGCAGTGGTTAAGATGCTGGCTTTTCCTGTTCTTTTCCTTTATAACTTTTTGCCAAGATAAAAATGAAGAATTCTGTACCCCAACTATTTATTCAGGGGCTCTTTTGTCTTAACATTCASCTTTTAGAACATTAAAGCAGCCATAATTGATTCTTTGGTTCACTCCTCTAGTGCCATGAAACCACAGCTAGCTTTGAGCATTGCTTACCCTTAGGCCAGATGAAATATATATACACTGCACAGAGCCATGGCATGTACACAAGTAAATTTAAATGGAAATTATTTACTGTTGGGAAGGGAAACCCAGAACAAACCAGAGTGCCAAAACGCAAATACTTGGTAACAAAAAAACACGACCAGCACATAGTGATGTTTCCACTGAATACACTCACAGATGATTGACTAATGAAATTGAGAGCCTAGAATTGATTTTTCTCTTTTAAAAACCACTTCAATTTTAGATTTAATTTCCAGGTACTTGTGCAGTCTTGCCATGAACTATGTAAATCTTAGCACCTTGAAGTGGTACAGTGAGTTTGTACAGTTAAGCACTTCCTGGTGGGGACGGCATGTGCAGGATAAACTTAACAAAATATTTATTTAAGAGAAGTATTTTTTTTCACAGCTTAGGTGAAGAAACGACRTCACGAGGATGGGGGAAAATTGTTGCACGCTATGTTCATGACCAGTGGATTTGCCTTCGTTTTGTTTTAAATTTATTTCCAACCCTGGCTCAAGGGTATGAAGAAACTTCAGATGTGTCATTATCCACAGCTGAAAGGTCTAAAAAAATTCTACAGTCTGCATTAGAAGCCCTAACTATTCTTCCTTCAGATCAAGTTTTACCTGTGTTCAACTGCATGAAAGTTCTTGTTCCCAAGGTAAAAGATAAACCTGCACAGTATTAATAGCTTTTTGGGTATTTTTTGTCAGACGTAACACTTTGTTCTTCTCTTTATTTACAGCTTCTGGACTCATCAGAGTCTCTTTGCATAGAAGCATTTGATTTGGTTTGGAAAATTATATCCTCTTTGAGCAACACRCAGCTAATATTTTGGGCCAATCTGAAAGCTTTTGTCCAGTTCATCTTTGATACTGAGGTTCTAGCTATTGCTGCAAGTGCAAAGGGTCAAGCATATGCCAAAATAAAAGAGGTCAGTTTCAAGATATTTTTTTGAGCAGGGAATGTGCATTCTGTCTGGATTTTACATTTTACATTTTATTTTCCCCTCAGCTGTTGTGACTTTTGTATTTTCAAAAAGACCCAGATTTGAGAATGTTAAAAAACCTGAGAGTTAGATTGAAGATAAACAAATATCTTGTTTGTTTTTGTAACACAGAAACTGAAAGGCATTGTTTCTTTGATTTTTAAACTSTTCAGTATCTTCCGCATGCAGTAAAAATAGTTTTTTAGTTTTATTTTTACATAATGCAGTTCCTCTTGAATATTTAATTTAGGATTTGACACCTGAACTATCACAAACTATTAATATTCTGGGAAAATGATACTTTTTTCTAATAGTTTAGTCTTTATGAAAACGCTGTCTTAAATGAAAAATTAGAACAGTTCAAAAGTTTTGTACATGCTATTGAATAAACTGATTTTTTTTATTYTAAAGGATTATTTTCTCTGATAGTCCAGGTCCAGAAAACAAAAAACACAGTCACCTTAGAGTTCAGTTTAATACTGCATGGTAGAGCTGCTTCCAGTGTTGAAAAGAATAAGAATGCARTCTTTATTCTTTTGTAAGATTTATGCAGGTGCCAGAACTCCAAAAGTTCTTGCATATGTCACAGTGGAGTTTTTTTGATTTAAGTCCAGAAAACTGTATTTAGTAGTAGGATGTTGGTTCATACTGCCTTTATACACTGTAAAGTTGTTAGCTATTTCTTTGCTACATGATCTTGCTTGGGATTTTTTTTTTTTTTTTTTTAACTCCTCTAAGCATCAATTAAATATTTGTGCAGAACAGTCCACAAAGAGTGCAAGACTTTAACTAGGGCAGAAATACATTATGAATTATCTGCCAGTATATGTGTCTGTTTGGACTTATTGCCTCATGTGCTGCCTTGCACTTGGCACAAAAATCACACTAGGARAGATGGCTCTATCCTGCTGTCACCCTCACAACTGTCAGTAATAGCAAATGTCTCCAATTTATTTTCAGCCCAGATGCACCAAAATTATTTTTAATAAGATACAGAAAAATGGACACTTCCTAACTATTTAAAACTACTGTGACATCTCTGTATTAGTCTTAATTACCTTAAAATGTAGTCTTTATTATTTTCTCTTTGTTTTTCTAAAGCCTGCTTCAAATGAATGTTACCATTCTCTATTCTAAACAGTAGATAACACTTTGCATTTGTAGTCTTCATGTGGACCCAAACCAAAATAAGATATGTATGTAAAGATGGTAAATAATCTCTTCTGTTGTAGAAATTGGTTAGGTTTTACTTTTAATGAATACCTGTAACAGCAATTGTGTGCTCAATTTTGTAACTARCTAGCTATAGTATTTTATTTTTCATGATCCTAAAACTTGTTTGAATTCTTCGAATTACTGTCTTAACATCAGCATTAGTATTTCAGAGATCATGTAAGGTGTGTTTTGCCAATGTTGAGAGTGCTGAGTCTGTGTGACAGCTGTCCCGTTGTCTGCAGTGGGACATTCCATGACAGCAGGCATCAAGGAGCTAATGAAGGTCTCCTATACTCAACCAAGGGCATCTGGTCGAGCCACCTTCTGCCCCTTCATAAGAAAAAGAAGATAAAAGTTCCCAAGCAAGTGCCTCCTTATGTATGTTCTTATCCCAGTCCTTGGCAGTCCCTGTCGCCATTGACCCCAAGTGCAATGGCTGTGTAGTTGTATCTAAAAAGAAAGAAAAATGGAACTGCCTGATGTTGATTTGTCACGGAAGCATAGTTATAATTTTTCTACCACAGTGCACTCTGTCTTTTTAATAGTTGCAAAGGTTGGAACAAAGGGGTATTTTTGAATAAAAAGGGGGAATATCTCTGTGGTAAAATCAAAGAGGGCTTCCACAGAAGGTGCCCAGGGCACTGTGTTCTTTAGCTTCATTTCTGCATTTTTCTTTTTTGTTTGTGATTATTTATATCTTAATTGTGCTGGAACTTAAATACCTTAAATTTCTTTTGTGTGTGCTGAACTTTTACTATGAGTGAAACAGTTGAAAAAAGCTTCAGGATTGAGAAGTGCATAGTAAATGCTGTGCTGCTTCCCTACAAGTGAAACATAATAAATAGTTCAATTTTGGAATTGCTGGGAAAGTTACAATACCTGTCTTTGCACTAGAAAATAAGTTTGAATTCTTGGTAAAACCTCCACATACTTCTAGTGTAGAGCTTTCTTTCCAGAAAGTGTTTCTTCACAGGGCATTGCAGTATTTTAATCTCTTCATGAACTTCCTTGTGCTTTAATGCTCGGCTATTTAGAACAACTTTCTCTATAAACCCAGTGCTCCTGGCAAAGAATTATCACATTATCAAAAGTATCATTTCAATGCAGGGAAGCAAAGCAGCTTTGTCTTTTAAGGGCTGTTACACTTTCTGAAAAACCATTTTCGTGGACAGCTCTAACTGATGTCTAAAAAGGAATTCTTAGAAAGCCTTACCCGTTCTTTCTGAATTTCCCTGTCCTCTCCCAAATGCTTGCAATTTCTTGGAAAAAAATTACTTTGTAAGTGAAATGTACTCATGCACTTACCCTGCTGAAGGGAAAGAAACATTTGGGGGCCATTTTTCTTGTTTTGTTTTATTTTTTTTTTTTTGAGAAGCTTTAGATAGCAGTTTCAAATATCTTAAATATGCCTTCCTTAAAAAAAAAATAAATTATACAAAGACACTTTTTCATTTTAATTTAAATATGGACTTCAACATGTATGTAGTCCTTCTTAAAGAAAAAAAAAAGAGTGATATTGCTACATGTGTAAGAAATTTTGTTTAATGTTTATTTTTTTTTAATGGGTAAGGATTGATTAAAACTCCAGGTTTGTGTTCATGAAGTAAGCCCTGACTCATTTGTTTCACTTACCAGAAGATTAGTTTAAAGCATCTGGTGTTACATCTGTTTAAGCAAAGATCAGTTCTGGTTTTTGTCAACATAAGCATTTACTGGGCCACTTGTTGCCTTGCTCTTATAATCAGGGAATTATAAATAGGTGGAAGACAACATTAACCTGAGCTGAGATAGGAGGCAGAAGACCACAAGACCTACTAAAATACATATCACTGCAATTTTATTGTAAKAAGTCCAGCGCTTCTGAAAACTAGATTTTGAATCTTTTCTTTCTTATTTTCAGATCATTTTCAAGCTCATAGATCTGTCCACTACAAAGACTGGAGTCTTCAATGTAGTCCTTAGTCACTGCTGTCAGTCTTGGCTATTTCCCACTGTTGATGAGAGAAGTGCCTTGACAAATGCTTTCTTAAACGCTGGGAATTATAGTGAACTTATCACTGAGGCTTGTGTCTTTGGAACTGTGTTTAGGAGAGATCAAAGGTATATATTAAAAAAAAAAGTGATTTGTATTTTTGCTTCTTTTTTTCTTTGAAACTTTGAGACAACTATTGAAAAATTGAAAACAAGTTTTGTATGCCATTGTMCTAATGTTCTTGCTTTGTCTTTTATCTGTTAAGACTCATTCAGGATGTGCATGCCTTCATAGAAAATCTTGGAGAAAAATGTGCAGCTAAYGTTGTTACAGAAAGGTAATGATTTTGAGGATATATCTTATAGTATTTGGTGTGAATTGTGTTGTTGTCTTGATTGATGATGTGGTAGGAAAGATGCTCGTTTTGAAGTCGGTTGTTTATCATAGAATATCTTGAGTTGGAAGGGACCCAAAAGAATATATTCATAACCTTTTAAAATACTAGTAAAAGGATTGTTCATCACCTTGTATTCATAATTCAAATACAAAATGTAGAAAAATACTAAGTGTTTTTAGGAAAATATATCCCACTTGCTAATCTTACTGTGGCTGAAATAACTACTCCTCATTGTCTCACCTCATAAAAGTAATACTTTTTAGAATGCTGAGCTAGTATATACCTTACCACTGTAAGCAAGACAATTAAGAAACTCAGATTTTAATGCACCCAGATTTTGAGCTTGGCTTTTTCACATTGATTGCAGGCTCTTTTGGTGTGTGTACTGCCAAAAGGCTCTGCCTCCAGCTTTTGAAATGGGTACGTTAGCTAGTGGATTGTTGAATTTTTTTGTAGTTTTACTCCCATCTTTACTCACTGGAAGTAAACCAGAGTARAAATTTTGATATTGTTTTCAGAAATGTTAGTAGTTGATAAAACCTGAGCTTCTAAAAAATTCTACTGCAAAAGTACACTACTGTATTTTTCTCCCAAGAGCTTTTTGGTGATCAAATATCTTGTTGTGACAGTCTGCAGCTGTCACAACCTATAATGTCATTAATTTTGCTCTTCCCATTAGTTATTCTAGATGTCCATAATTCACTAATAGGAATAAAGTGTGGCTTTGGACTAGAATATTTGGCCAAACTGTAAGCATAAATTTGTTGTAAGAAAATTACAATTTACAGGCACAAAACTTCAAAAACTTTTTGATACATCTTTTTCTACAGGAAATTTTTTTAAACACCTAGGTGTTATTGAAGAGCTGTAGATAGAGTCAGGTTGTGAACTCAGTAGTTTTTTTCATCACCAACGATGAACCGATTTTGTAATTCTGGTTCTGGGTATTTGCATATTGTCTGACTGCAGACAGCTTGAAGACTGCATGTTCAAGATGATATTTGATGCCTTTTTATAATTTAGGAATTATTTTTATATATAAACAAGTAGATTTTAATTTTCATTTTTATTAATATTTTACAGTACAAATAGAGATGACCACTATGTTCGTGTTTGTGCTGTTAAATTTCTGTGCTCRTTGGATGGATCAAATATCCTGCACAAGATGTTTATGGAAGACATTTTCATCAAACTACTTGATAAAGTAAAACTAATTTCTCTTGGTATATAAACATAATGTTAGGACAATTAGTAAAATGCAAAATGCTTTTCAGTGACAAGGTGCACTTATGGTTGTTTGTAGAGCTTCTCTAGATTTGCCAAGTAATATATTTTGCTTGATTATGAGACAGAAATTAATTTGGCCAAGCCRAAATACTAAAAGTTGCCTTTTGGGTTTATTTCTCTCTTTTTGTGGATTTTTTTTGCGTCCTGGAACATTATCCAAATTGGAACTCTTGTTCTGTTAAGAATGTTCCTTCAGGCTGCATTCTGAATCACTGCATTTAACTTTAACAATTGCAGATCACATTTTAAATTGAGAAAGCTATTGTCTCCTTAGGATACCATTATGGATAGAAATAATGGAGAAGGCTGGGGTCTGATTTTCATTTATGCCATAGCTGCTTATRCACTGGCAGTACTCTAAAATCAGTGGTAGATTACTGAGGCTGCTATTAGAACATCATCCATCCCTACATTCTGGTACTATTGAATTCCGCTTTTATCTGAAGAACAGGAAATGGGTGGGTTCCTCATTCCTCTCAATTAAATGGTAGAGAAAAATTATTAAATTTGTGTTGTGAGATATGGTCAAGTGGGGAAAAGCGAGCTTTAGAAGTGATTTGCTTACCTTATTATTTAATTACAAGYTTCAGAATTTAATTCTTAAAAAATTAAGTAAATATATTTTCCTAACCTTATGTTCAGTGCTGATTGTACCTGGGCAGTAGATGCTGCTTTCTTAATACAGAAAATTGTATTTACATGTAARTTCAAATTTAAAGGAAGAATAGGCAATAAAACTCTTAATTTTCTTTCAGGATGAACTGGTATCCAGATCTAGAACACGCTACTACGCAAACTCTTTACAACATAGAATTAAAAACCGGGTATGGCAGACACTCCTAGTTCTTCTCCCAAAACTTGACCAGGTATTGCTCTTCACTATGACTTCAAATAAATAAATTTATTTATTTATTTACACCTATTTATTTATTTATTTTAAAAGTAATATTTATTTAAATTTATTTATTTAAATAAATAAAATAAATACCTATTTTCAACTGTAATTTGGTGTCACGCAAGCTGCATATGTTAAATTACAGCAGGGTATAAAAAGCATGGCATCTATGGCTGATTTAGAAGTTCTGTGTAGCAGACATTTTGTGTTGTTTCATTCTTTCAGTCTGAAGTCATGGATTTATGATGCATTTCTAGAGGACACTGGAAACTGATTCTTGGATGTGTGAATTTTAGGAGGCCAGGTTGTTCCTGTTAAAGCTAGCTAGGAGTTTATAGTGACTGTCTGATCAAAAGCTTTACATTTATTAAAAATGTTGCTACTTTATGAACAGTCATGAAATTGACAAGTGTTGCTTTCATCAAATACTGCTTCATAAGAAAATACTTGAAAAGTATAATAAAGAAATCAGATGGTTCTAAAATGTTTTAATTTGCATATTAAAACACATCTAATATTATAACAAAGATGAGAATGTTCTTTTATTTATTTTTTTTTTCTTCATGGAAGTAACTCTAACAATATACTAAAGGATTGCCTGATTTTGTTTTCTCAGAATTTTTTGTGTGGAACTCTTGACAAAGTTTTTCAGGCTGGATTCAGTACTAATCAGTCATCTGTGAAGTACTTCATAGAGTGGATTGTTATTTTGAGTCTACATAAATACCCCCAATTCCTTGATAAATTCTGGGATTGCTTCTGCTATGTAAGTAAGACCTTTGGCATTTGCTTGAAGAGTAGTTTGAACAAAGTGGGTACAATTTGTCTTCCCATACTTTATTTTCTGTGCTTTCCAGTTTTCCTTTAAAAGCGATGGTTTGTTGAACAGATCAACTTGGAAGCAAGTCTGAACTATAATCAGAGACATTCAAATTTAAAAATTCATAACATAAAAGTGGCCAAAGAAAAGTGAATTCCTCTAGCTGAGAGATTTCCTTTTATGAAGTACCATTGTAGGCAGAGTAGAGCTGGTGTAGTGAGTTAGAGYAGTCAATGTAAGAGTCATCAGGACCACATGGATGCCCTAGACTCCGAGTCTGGTGGTCAAAGTCACTTGTGATTTCCACAGCCCACCTTTTTTTGTCACATCCTCTTTGTCAGTGAGAACATGACTTGCATAAAACATAATCAGTTTGTAGCTTTTAACATGGACTTCTCTCACAGTGCAGTTCTGTAATGTGATTCTCCAACTGAAGCAGCGTTTGTTTGAGTGATGATACCCAAAAGTCATGAAAGGGTTGACTGAGGAGAGCTGGCTTTCTAGGAGTTCATTTTTATCTCTTGGATTCTTCTTTAAGTTAATTACCCTTAAGGATTGACCTGTCGAAATAGTAATTGTCTATTGATAACCTTGAATTTGATAGCATTGTATATTTGGACTGAGTAGAAAATGTAGSTACTTGCGTCTCCTCCAGTGTGTGGCGCTTGCAGTGGCGCTTCTGCTGAAGCTCAGTTCAGAAGTTACATGCAGATGCCTTCTTGCTTATCAAATAGCATAGTTGCTACTGTAGTTAAAAAAAAAAAGACAATAGAACAACAATTAAAAATACATTTWAAAAAATGTAAACCAGTATGTATCTAGATACATTTTTTCCCCCCCAACACCAGGCAGGTTTTTAATAGCACTTTTTTTAATACATGTTTTTAATACTGAGACAACTTTGCTTGTTCAGCTGTTAAAATTTGTGCTTTTTTTTGAAGTGCATAAAGATGCCTTGTCATCCTGTCTGAACTAATAAAAAGTGCTATAAGGGATGTAACCTTTAACTGTTTCAGAGTTCCTTCCAAAAGCTCAGGCTGCTGAAATTGCTCAGGCTGCTGAAAAAAGCGATCTCATGCTGGTAACAAATGTACTAAATCACAATGGGCCCTTTCAGACCATCAGAGCAAGCAGAAAACACGTAGATTTATGAAAAAGGAATACAGATTGTATTTTCAGAGGCTCTCCTGGTGTTGAGGAATACATTTAGTGCAGGTAGCTTGATGTGCAAGTGCAGATTGAGCTCCGGGTAGCAGGAGCCCCAGGCAAGAGGCCATGGAATGGTGCTGACCCTTTGCATTCCTGAGGGAATACAGTGAACTTGGATTGAATKTTGGCTCATTTGTACCATTATATACTTCATTCTGATCTATGTGTTAGTAAAAAGCAAATAACACRTTAGAAAAAATGAAATCCTAATAATATCAACCTTGTACTTTAGTAAATTTGGCTGTGGAACCAAGTAGAATTTTAATAGTGTTAATATTATTGCGTGTGGAGAACATGGTGTGAAAATGTATAAGGTATAAAGCCATTTTTTATTTACATATCTTTTGTTACATTCTTTTTTACTTTAGGATGAAGAAAAGCTTAAAACAAGCATCTGCACATTTTTATCAGTGTTGGCCCACTTTGACATCATTCTTCAGAATACCTCAGAGAAGGTACATTTCTCTAAGAGTGTTCATTCTCTGTTTACTTCCAGTGCACATACAGAGTTCTGAATTGAGAAAAGCCAAAATGGTTTAAAGATCTCTTTAATACCTACTTCCTACTAAGGTATCCTTTGTTATGCAAAACAGTAACTTCCTGTAGCCTCTGTGAAATATTGGCCTCATGAAAATTAGCTGAAGTAGCAGGTGTTATGGGTACATAGAGCCTGATTACCTGTGGAATTTTCTAGAATAGCTACTCCACCTTTAACTAAACATTTGGATGCACCTGGGTTTGTTTTTCTTGCTGCTCTTTTAATCAGAAGTAAGTAGATTCCCTTGTAACCAGAATGATTATTTTTATAGCAAATGAAATAATTTTCAAGAAACAAGGGGGGGCTRTGGGTTTTGTCCTAATGAGGTGGAAAGAAGGCAATTAACATCATGTTAAAGCTTTGTACTTTACCAGAGGCTGTCTTTTGAGGAACTTTTTCTTGGGCCGCTCATAACTTCTGAAGGTACATTAAAACTTTACATAAAATAAGTTTCTTTGATTTTTTTTTAGAAGCCAGCTTTGAAGAAAGCCCTCATCGTTGTTCTGCAGTGGTGTTTTAGCCATAATTTCAGTGTTCGACTTTATGCATTAGTTGCCCTTAAAAAAATCTGGGCTATGTGCAGAATGCTGCATGTGGAAGAATTTGAAGCTCTGACACCAGTTATTGAATCTAGCCTTCAACAAGTGGAAAACATGCATGGCACAGGGTTAGTAAAATTTTTTTACACCTCAACATTSTTCTTCTGAGCCATTTGGAGCAAGTTAAATTTTCTGAAATGGCACTTGATAATTTCTGTGGGGTTTTATGGGGACTTTTTATCTCTGTTTAAAAAGAAGTTGATGGGGGGAGACACAAGRCAGAAAAAACAGCAAAGAGAGGGGCTTGACCTTTGTTTTTTTGACAGCTAAAAGCTGACACTGAACCATAGGCTAGTATCTAGTTTCCTTTGGAGATCTACATGGAGATCTACATACTTCTTGCCAAACTCACCCCTTCTGATAATAGAATTTGGAGGTGTGTTGTGGGCCTTTCTTGAAATATAAATAAAACTTATTTCCTGAATGCTGTTGGTTTTCTAAAAATGGGTCCTTACTTAATTGTTGAAGTATTTTTGTTCCTATACAGTGTCTTATTCCTATCTGACAACTGAAATTAAAAAGAAAAAAGCAGCACATTACCTTTATAATGTATTTTACATTACTTTCTGCACTTGCAGGAATGCCAGAAGGAACTGGCAACGAATCCAAGATCACTTCTTCTTTGCAACATTTCATCCAGTTGAGGATTATAGTCTAGAGGCAAGTCCGAGACACACTATTTGTCTAGTTTCACAACTGTATTTTTATCTTTCTTGGTATCTTCTAATGTGGATAAAATTATCAACTATTATGCATTTAAAACTCAAAAAAATTACTTTGTGTAAATTGTGATGGATTTTAGACTAAGATTGTAGCTTTTTCTACTTAAAATTGTGTTAAAAACCTAGGTTAGTTAAGAAGAAGTATGTGTGATGTTTTGAGTGTGCCTGTTTATCAGGTTTTATATTTGTGACTGGAAAAGTTCATTCTAGTAACTGAAGGGCATCTAGTCAATCGAGGTGGTTTATTAGGATTTTTAAGACATTTGTTCTCACAAGTCACTTGAGGTGGTTTAACTAGATTGTTTGATGCGAATGGAATACAGATGTATCGCTTCCAGAGCACCTTTTCCAGCCATCCTGTATGCTATAGCTCAAATAACTGACAGCTGAATAAACACTGAGGAAGGAAGGCAAAAATAAGGGTGCAGGTAAATATGAGAGACAGAAGAACTAAGCTCAGACTACAAGATAAACATGGATGTGAATGGGGTATATGTTTTGGCAGAAACAGTGTCATCTTTGAGAGAAGGAATTTTTTCTAGCTGATCTTCTCGGATTTTTGTGAACAGAAATATGCCAAATAGTTGAAAATTAAAAGAACAAGAGAAAAAAAAAACGCAAAGCAAGACTAGTATTTGTCAAGCATTTAAATGTGTTCAGGGTGCATCTTCACTTTTGTCTTGATGGGTGCATTGGGATAAACAAAAAGTCTGTGTTTTAAACTTTTTGATTTACTCAGTCATGCCCTTGGGATGTGTGTTTTTTCCTCCTTGATAAATCATGGCTAGCTAGCTGTATTGGTTGTGCTCAGTTGGATTTTACCACTAGAGTTTAATGCTTTTGGCTATATTTCTTTGATGTTAAATCAATCTGCATCCTTTACTAGAAATGTATAAGAGTATTTGAAAACCTTTTAGTGTTACACATATGAGATTTTCACTAGACCTTTGTGTTGAGRAGCACAGTGTTAATTCTTTGGTATTCTAGAATTTCAGAACAGTAATCAATGCAGACCTCAGGAAAAGTTTTAATTAGAGAATGAGACTAGATTTATGTAAGTTTTGGACAGCAATATAACCTACGAATATTGAGAGACATATTGGTAAGTTATATCACGTACCAAGAAAAACAAGAATTAAAAGCATAGGAGGCCAGATAATAGGCATGTTCCTTGAAGCTMCCAGAGATGAAATACGTGTTTTTGCTTGCTTTAGTGGTGCTCTGCTGCTAACGCTGTGTTTGTTGCATTGCAGACGATATTTTACACTCTGCCTCGCCTTTCGGAACTTGCTGAAGATGARTGGATCTCCCTCTCTAAATTTGACAGATTCACTGACATTCCTTTGCCACCAGCATTTCAGTGGTATCGTTCCCAAACAGAACTTTGTGATCTGAAACCAAGTGACTGGTCTCAGCAGGACATGGGTAAAATACAGCTAATCTGTATTGTAATTAATTGTATGGAGTAGCTGTGTACATCTGCATTCAATCTGATCTCTGGTTTTCAGCTGAAGTAAACTTGTGAGCTTCTGCTCACAGAATTCTGTATTCTGCTATGTGAGCAGAATACAGACCATAAAATAATAGCAGATGACTAATGGTATCYCCAGTATTACCATTTAGATTATCTTCTTTACTGAAACACTGGTTTCACTCGTTTCACTTGCACATCTATATGAATATACAACCTGTTGTTACAGGTTCACATTCAGCTGAAGYAGACAGCCAGACAGAATGGACTGATGTTCAGAAAAAAATTATACCTTGGAAAAACAGTACTCCTAGTTTAGACTTGGAAATGGCATTTCAGGATCGTGCTGTGAAACTTGGCAAATCAAACAGCAGACTGATTGTGGTGGCTTCACTTATTGATAAACCTACCAATTTAGGAGGTAAGGTTGATTGCACATTTTCAAACTTTTATTTTAGACCTTGGAGCACACTTAGATAATAGAAGTTAATTTCATTTTATGTTTATAATTAGAAAATTATTTACCACTTAGAAAACCTAGATAATTATCCTGAAAATACCAGCAGCCAAAGAAAATACTACCTGCCTCAGGGAAAAGGGTCTTCTATAGTTACATTYTAAGGAAAAAAAAAAGGTACACTTAGCATGCATTAATTAAAYAGAACCTTGCTGTAAATCATGCTCAGTTTCTTGCTGATTTTATATTTGCTATAGCTGAGTTTTTAAGCTGTGTATGGAGTTAGAGGAAACAATTTGTTTTTTACTTTTTTACTGTAATGATTAAACCAAATATTGTAAACTATCTAGATTCTCCTGTCTGTTGGACAGCAGAGTCCCATTTCCTGATTAAGACTGCCTTCACAATGTGTCAGCTGTGACATAATAAATCCTGCAAATACTTTATTGCCATTGTGTTTGATGTTGTTAGCAGTTTAAATAACTGCAGTGAGTAATGAAAAGTCCGCAAGCTGGTGCTGTTTGCAGTATAATGCAGTTATGTGTCATCTTCTCAAGCCTTTCATTTAGCAGGTTCTGGATTTAAAGCTTAAGCTTGTGTGGATGTGTCTAACCATCCATCCTTGCCAAGGCTTGGACACTTAACCCCCTACTTTGTGTAATTAGTATTGTAAAAGCATGTTGTCAGAGACAGTGCTTTTCTAATTTCTTTCTAAATTCTAGAACCATTTTTCCTCCGTAATTTATATGGAACAAGGTGGGGCTTGAAGGAACAGACCTGAAACTAATTAAAAATAAATGACCTAAGTAGCCATTTCTCTTTTGCATTGTCATTTTCCCTTGATGTACTGCCTTGRTGTTTATTTTCTACATAAAAATCACTTTAATTCTTGTCCTTGTAGGTTTATGTCGTACAAGTGAAATATTTGGAGCATCTGCACTGGTTGTTGGCAGTCTTCATTATATACAGGATAAGCAGTTTCAGCATCTGAGTGTTTCTGCAGAGCAGTGGCTCCCCCTTGTTGAGGTGAATGGAAACAGTTTTAATAAGCTGAAAAGTGTAGTGGGTATTTTCAGTTTGCCAGATGCATARTTCAGAGTCTTAATTTTTTATCTTGAAAATATTATCTTTTTGTGTAATGGAAGCTCCTGCTGTTGTCTCTGACACTTAATCTGGTATATTTTGGGTCAGCCTTATAGAAAATAATTTAGAAAGTACTTACAATTTCTTATTTCTGTGATAATMAGTTTATGTCAGCTGTTGTTGTTACATCTTAGTCTGTGTTTTATAATGGTGCGTTGGAATTTAACRTTTATAAAAATTGAACAACACCTCATTTATCTTGATTGGTCCACTGCTTTTGCTAAGTTTCATAGGGATAATCTTAGAGTTTGCCTGGAGTTTACTTGTGCCAAGCTTTTAGAACCTATTATCTCTTACATAAATGAGGGTATCAACCTGTATGTGTAGTGTTTGGTAGAAAATATTTTGGTGACATTTTATAACAATCAGTTTTTCAAGATCAGCTCTAAGTMATTTGAAACATTCAGTGCAAATTTTTCATTCAGTGCAAACTCCATGGTGTTCTTTTCAGCCTATTTTCAGAGCAAGAGGGCTGTAGTGTGTTTTGCCTAAAACAGAATGCTGATGGACACACGTGCCTAATCTGTACAGAAGTGTACTGATGGCAGAGCTGCTGTTGCACAAAATTGGCATTTTAACACAAATTAGCAGTTTCTAGAGAGTGGGATGCAGAGAACTAAGAAATTCTTCAAGCTATCCCAAGTTGGCAGTGCAGTTCCAATGCTGCCTGYTCTATTGTGTTGGGAAGGAATTACATGTTAAACATCTGTGCACCCTGTCCCTCTGCAAGAGTGATTCTTTTACATTCAGACATAAGGCTCGTAGCTGTCAAAAGCCTAGAAGAGCCTTTTTCATTGTACTGGTGGGGGTATTTTGTGGCATTACTTAACTTTYTGTGCTACTGCTGAAGAGCTTTTAAAATGTTCAGCTATGTATATGGACRGAGTCTTTGCAGATAAAAGTCATTCATCTTAAAAAGTGTACAAGCTAAATTGTTTTTTTTTTACACTAACTTCAGAAGTTTACAAAAGGTGGTATTTAAGTATTTTTATATTTCTTTCTACTTTTAATGGACAGGTGAAACCATCTCAGCTTGTTGATTATCTGCAGCAGAAAAAAACAGAAGGCTACACTATTATTGGTGTAGAGCAGACAGCTAAAAGTTTTGATCTTACAGAATATTGCTTCCCAGAGAAATCACTATTATTGCTGGGGTAAGAACACACACATTTTTGTAAATCTAACTCTTGCAGCCCATCCCTTCCTCTAGTCACAGTTTGGGTCTCTGAAAACCAAGTGACACTGGTAAGAGTGGTTTGAGTGGGAAATTCTTTTGGAAAGAGCAGAGCTTGGCTTTGTGTGCCAAGGACSRGGRGGYATTGATACCTAYAGAATGACCCTTCTCATACTGGATMAYCTATCCAYACATTGTAGCTCCTTTCAGTAATGGGTGAAGAGAGCAACAGCAGGGGTTGTTTTTCTGGGAGTGCTGGAGATATGACCAATTTATACAGGGCCCTGTGTGTGTGGGCTGTGGTGGGCTCAGCGAGGAGGAGATTGCCTGTCTGCCCTGGTGAGCTTGGTGAGGAGGGCTGGAGCAGGCTGACTGCACAGCTGGGAGATAATTTAAGTTAAGGGGAGGCACAAGATGAAGTAGCAAGTTTTTGCAGAGCGTGGGACAACTTCAAAGGAAGCAGCAATCAGTTTCTATAAGCAGATAAGCCTCAAATGTGACAGAAAAGGGGAGGCTACTTACAGAAATCTACAGTAAASCATGTGCAAGTCAGAAAGCTCCTGGCGCTGCAGGGCTACTGAGTGAGACCAGGGCCTGGCTATCCTTTAGGACAAAATGAGGAGAAATACCGTTTTTTCCCGATTTTTTTATATGTAGCTTGTCTTCAGAATGGAGTTCTCATAATCACTTTGTTCCCTTTCAATTACAAGCAATAGTTTTAATTACCAGTAAACTTGAGTATCTTCTGGTGTGCTCAGTTTTGACATTCCTTCATGCAAAGAYCTGAACATAAAGTGGGCAGCTGAGCTTTCCTGCTGTGCCAGCAGCTTCATACCATTTCACTATATATAGAATTTAAAAACAAAAGCAGAAGAGTCTTTATGTTTGGTGCTCAGCTATTGCTGGACCAATGAACTGAAAACTGTGTCTTCTACCAGGTTTTCTACATCAAAATTTAAGTCAGGTCTCCCCATGTTTTCTTTGTATCTGTAATGTATTATTTAAAAAAAAWAAWTMATTTCTTGTCATCAGCTACCTCGTAAGCATTGAAAGGTGTTTGGATGCTGTTGTGACATTTGTTTTGCCTTCTGGAACACACATGCCCTCTCTCAGGTACAAGTTACTGTATTTTCTTTACTAGAAATGAACATGAAGGAATCCCAGCCAACCTGATTCACCACCTGGATGTCTGTGTGGAGATTCCTCAGCAGGGCATTATTCGGTCACTCAATGTTCACGTGAGCGGAGCTCTGTTGATCTGGGAGTACACAAGGCAGCAAGTGATCAAGCAAAAACACCAATAACTGCCCAGAGTCTCGTGCCTTTACTGCACACTGGATGGCTTCCTACGGTGCTACAGCCTGAAATTCTGAACAGATGAGATACAAAACTCAGGGCAAATGAGGATTCTTAACTTTTGCATGTTCTATTCTCTGTAGTGTGACTTTGAAATGCCTTAATACTTTACCTCCTCAAATTGTTGCATTGGAAATAAATACTATTTATATTGCATGTGGCCTGCGTGTGTTTTTTCTGCTATTTGAACATCAGCRCAATACTGTGACAAATCCAAACTCAAAACACAGGATTTTTATTGCAGTTACTTCAGTTGTGGTAACTGTGCTTGAAATTGAAGTTGTGTCTTTAGCCAAAATATTGAATGATTCCAGCATCTAGATATACTAGATTATAATTTTTTAAGGCAACTTCTCTTACATAATTACCTGAAATGCTACCCTTTGTTCAAGGGACTTCTACAGTAAAGTTTACTAATCCTGCTGCAACAGTCTGTACCTTTAAATGAAGCTGCATCAGTAAGGCAATAAATCACAGCAAAGGCCATGTGAAAATGATGATCAACAACTGTCATACTTCTAGCAGAAATATTGACTGAAAATTTACCACCAGTGTAAAAATTCCTGTTGCTTATAAAAAATAAGCATACTCATTTTCTAACAGATAAATTACACATCACATGCAGCGGGTGCTTTAGGTTTTCTAGTAACCACTGTTCTGTAAACTGATGTCTGACTTAAACTATATTTAAAATACTTAGAAATACGTGGTAAGTGACAAATAYAAATTGTATTATACAACCCACTGCTTTTGACAAAAAAGGCAAGTTGGAATGGACTTTTTTATTTTAGGAAAAAGCTGGTTCATTTACTGAAAAACAATTTCATTTCTCTTTAGAATATGTACATTGGAGTATTAAATAATAATTTGTTCCTGTGAAATAATTTTACTAATTATACATTCAAACCCTTAGATTTGTGAACAACGCTGCACCATATTTCTTTGACTTATAAAAAAGCTGTCCACGATCACATTTTTTCATCACACATGAGACCTGGCACCAAGAAGAGCAGTCTGTATTTCAGGGAGACAGCCATGTGAGCAGTTCTTGCACTCAAGCAGCTTCTGTTGCTTCCAATCGCTTCCTCCTCCTGTAGTTACTATTAATTTTGAAAGCAGAGTTCTTAAGACTTTCCAGCAGCTTCTGGAGGACGATACCCTTCTGTTTCAAGCTTTTTTTTATATTTTAAGAAGTCTCTTCTTTTGTCAAAGTGTTTAACCTGTTTAAAAAGAGAAAATATGCTCATTAGAAAAAAACTAACAGAGGAAGGGGCTTTGTGTTAACAGTCTGATCACTGAGCTTAAGGAAGATGTTAGTACACTAGTTAGGAGTTATTTTAAGTCGAAGTAGAAGACTAAAAAGTGGCATGTTTAGTTCTGCATTTTTTTAACCATTTTGAAAGTGAACTTCAGTTTCTTTAGGTTTGTCACCCTGTTACTTCATGAAGATCTTTTAACTTTCTCTTTTACTATGAACAACAGTTATTTATGATGCCAAGATAAGCCTAGTAGCCTTTCTATGGTATCACAGCCTATGTAACCTCCAAATTCAGTGTCTAGAGCCACTGACGTGTGTGGTGCAGAGCTCTGCAGATGAGACCATCATTGCCAGCGCTGATATACAGAACTGCACTGTTCAAAGTATCAGTGCAGCAGCTGAGAAGGTACTTGGGCTTTTCAACTGACTTCAGCCTCCCTGCAACAGGAACTGTTCAGCCCCTCACAAACCACTGTTACTAAAGGGCAGTGCCTATTAAAAAAATTAAGAATTATAGCTTGAGCTCAGGAAACTAAAAAAAACCACAACATGAATGGGGTACATGCAGGCACGTGGCTTACTGTGAAATTATGCTGCATGAAAAAGAAGTATTTTTTAAGGTAGCAGATGCCAGCCTTAAAATACCGTACAACTGCAAGACCTGAGTCGCAGCTCCCTTCTGGGCGTTTTTTAGTTACACAAAGTACTGAGTGCTTCTTAAAGCTTTCAAGTATCTTCAAAAACTTAAAAAAAAAAAATCAAATAATAATCCTGTGTGTTTATCTGGAAATTTGAGGCCAATTTCCCTTTCCCTCTGTACTATACCCTTAACACCGCCTTTCCCAGCTCCCGGGCCCGTCACCGGTGCGCTCCTTTCCCAGYAAGCCAAAGTGTGCAAACCAAGCTGTCCCGGCAAGGCTGCAGGGCTCTCCACGGCAATCCCCAGGCTCTGCAGGGCTGGAAGCGGGAGCTGCCATCCCCASCCAGGGGCCGTATCCCGGGATGCGCGGCCGGAGCTCACCCACTGCTGCGGGCAGCGCGACTCGAAGGCGCGGCGCAGCTTCTCGCACTTGGCGGCGTCATCGCCGTGGCTGTCCAGGCACTGCCAGAACTCGTCCCGGGCTCCCCAGCACGCCTTCCTCTCCTCCATCGTGGGCGCCGCCATCCTGCCCGCCGCCCTGAACACAAGACAGGGCCGCTGTCCGAGCGCTGCCCGCCCTGGCCGCCGCCATCCGCGGCCCCGAGGCTCCGGGGGAGGGCGGTGCCGCTCCGGAGGGAGAGCCCCGCACGGCCCCGCACTCACCGCCCGCCAAGGTCGCGCTCCGGAAGCGATCCCGGCGCCTTCCCGGAGCGCAGGCGTGATCCCGGCGCGATGGGCGGGGGGAAGCGTGTCCCGCTCGTCCCTGTCCCTGTCCCGCCCCCGCTGCYCTCACGGACCTGCCGGAGTGCCCGTGGTCTCCCGTCCGCAGGGTTCCTGCTGTAGCCCCTCGGTGGCGAAAGATATTTGGAAGTGTCGTTCGCGTGATGTGCTTTTCTGCACCTAATTTGTTTCCGGTATCATGCTCTGTTCTTCAGCGTGCAATAAACAGCTGTTCTTCTCGTGAGTTCCGTGCAGTGCCTTGGTGGGTTATCTGTTCAAAGAAATGCAGTGTCACTGCTATCCTTTTGATGCATAAGAAATACACTTGGGTAATATCAGTGTGTAGAATGTTTGGGGCCAGCACCAGGTTCGGTGGTGTTTATAAAGCCCTAGGGGTTAGAACTCCAGTAGTAATGCTGAGCAGTCTGCGGTCTGAGCTACTTCAGGCTTTGTTAATCTAATGAATTAAGGAAAAAAAAACAAACCTGAGAGCACTGTAGCACTGTAAATTTGCCACACTTTAAATACGTAACAGTGAGGTAGTAACTGGGTGGAGGGCTGATAAAAATAGCACATACATATCATGCATTTTTGACAGTTTTCTTTGCAGCATGATTCCTCCTGAGAGCTGGTCCACAAACCACTCTGGAAAGGTTTCTTGAACGGACTCTGCCACTGAGTCAAGCCAACAATAACAACTAGAAGAACTGCTTTACCCCAGTGAAAGAAAAATGTACCCATMGTCAGGATGGTAAAAGAGCAAGAGAAGASTRGGGTCTGAAAAACGAGGTTCACTMTCTTGTTAAAATGTAAAGGGTTTTAATAAATKACAATAGGGTACATAAAAACAAAAGGATAAAAGCTGGGTGCTTGGTGATCTGCCAGAGGCACACTTGTTATTGACAGGAGACATTTTTAAATATCTCTTTTATTGCATCAGCTTAATGCTTATTCATAGACATGTATATTTAAACTTTTTCAGGAATTGTTTAACATGGATTTGCTTGTTTAGAGCATGAGCAGTGATGATGTTTATGCTTTTGGGGTAGTGTTCGTGTGACTCTTTTTCTGTAGTTTCAGCAAATGGTCCATGTTGATGGAGAAGTGTCTGTAGCAGGGGCTCCTAYTGGGTCACAACACCCCTGGCCTGCCCTCTGCAGATATGGTTGTCTGAAGGTTGGGGGGTGCCATCAGCTAGGTTCTTTTGGATGTTTCACGAGCACTGTTGACTAGAGACTTTTTACTACACATTTTAAAGCTTTTGTTTTTTTTACTTTTACTCTTTTGCTGTCAGGGTCTGTGCTGGCCTGGCAGGTGATAGTCCTGGGGCGATGGCTTCCCCACCTCGAAGGTGCTGAGCATTGTGATTCCTTTATGAACATATGTATCTTTTTTTTAGTTCTGAGCTGCTTCTTATCTTTAAGGACTACTGTCGCCAGGGCCTTGTTCAGGGTTTTTTGGTGACTTTCTTTGCAGCTTTTGTATAATTTTGCTATAATATGAAAAATACCCTTTATGAAAATGTTTAAGTTTAAGCCAACACTATAATATGTGTTTATAACATGGGGGCAGCTGGGTGGCGACTGAAGCCTGCAGTGCTGGTGGAGAGCATCCAGGAGCACACTCTGTTTCATTAT
>NW_026623324.1:1870405-1935525 GCF_030028575.1 Malurus melanocephalus | reverse complement strand
ATTTGAGACTTTGTAGCATTTCCTCATGGCAGCCCCTGTAAGCTGAGGAACTGGTGGTCTCCTTCTATTCATCAGCTTCCCCTGGAAACATGGAGCAGTTTTGAAAGATAAGGCACATGYTCCCATAGTAACACACTGCAGTTTTGGGAAGGGTGGCATTTTGGCAGCTGGGAAGAGCCCAGCTGTGCCAGCTGCTGAGCCCTTGGTGGCTCCCAGGCTTCCCGGCAGCTTTACGGGATGTTTGTCCTGGCAGCTCCCAAAAGGTCCAGCAGCTTTCCTGGGTGATTGCAGGTCGTTGATGCTCTGTCTGGTGTGTGAGGCAGCCATTTCAGCCTTGGGTGTAGCTGTCGAGCTACCTTGAGCTGGCTTTCTTCCTCAGCGTGTGAGAATGGCTCTGGCTGGTGCGGGTGGGCATCCTTTGCTGGTAGCTCACCGATCTTCATACATGAAAACTAWTTTAGGAGAAGGCCAAGGACTTGCACTTCTTCAGCAGAGCCCCCTTGTAAACCAGCCAGATCTGGCAGGGAGTTTGTTTGTCAAAATGCCCAGCYATCCCTTTGGAAGGGATACTCTTTTGGAGCAATGCAGAAGGGACTGCTGCTGTACACTGTGTGATGTATATAACACTCGCCCATGTTCTCTTCCCTATTTGTTGAACCATCTTCTGTTTGCTACACCATGRTAGGTAAGAAATAGAAATGCAGTTATTCAGTTTCTAATAATAGAACAAGGCCTTTAAGGTSAGTTAAAGTTACTGCAATAATAGAATTTCAGTTATGTTTTTATGTTGCAAAGAATTAAATTTGTGTTTTAGCTTATTTAGGACTCTTTTATACTCAGGCTTTTGCAAAGCAGGATTTTACAAGCATGAATATTGAAAAGAAAATGAATGTTAAGTCTCGAGACCGGAACATGTGATAATGGAACATAAGAGTAGGAAATGTCAGTTGTGTTTTAGATTTCAAAATTTATGGTGCATGTAAAGTTGTTTAGTTACTGCATTCACAAAACAGAGGGGATAATGTGATTATATATAATTAATCACAAAGCCCAAATAGCACATCTGGGATATTTGCGATAAATAGTTTATTCTTTAATGATCTGTAGCCTGAAAAGTACTCACAGGAGATAATTGTAAATAACTCCGTGTAATGGATATGAGGTAAATTTAGTGATAYGATTTTAGAAAGTGCATGAATAAAAATACACAGATTTAGCTAATACATTTTTAATGTCARTATTTCCATTTGGTTAAACTGCTGTCATAAGGGGGTGAAGGTTTCTTATTGTTAGTAAGCCAACTCTTAAGTATTTATCTTTAGTCTTGTGTTTTGGGAAATGTGCCCAGGGACTATTGAATGGGATATTTATAATAATATGCAGAGGCTAATGTTCTGCAAAGATGGGATGTTGCAGAAATTCCAGATGTGTTAGGTGTGCTGGTTGCCACAGGTGAAACATTTGAATTACATTTCCATTTAGCAGTTAGTGAGATAGATGTTACAGAAATAGATGCCAGTTTCCCACTGGAACTCTTTCCAGCAGTGTGTTAAAGTGAATTGTGTGGTGTTTATACAGAGTTTCAGCTCTCAAGCTCTTTTGTGCCTGTTCTTGCTAACTGGGAGAGGGCACTGTGTGTGCTTTGCCTTCCAGTTAATGCCTAACAGATCACTCCTCATGTACAACCTTGCTAACCCCAGATTTAACTGAAATTTGCCCAGCAGATTCTTGATTTGTAACTATAATGATTTCTCCYTTCACTTTGGAAGCAATTAATATAAAATGTAGATATTTAATATATACATAAAATTATAATTATATATAATARATATAATATATATAATGTATTATATATGACCAACAATAGAAGCTATCCTTGATGTGTTGTAGCTGTGTGCTTATACCAGGAACTCAGTTAATTTGTTTTTCTTACACTGAAATATTCTGATATATGATACTTTATCCATGATAGATTTTCAGGGAACTGAATTCAAAAATGAGTTCTTTAAGCAATATAGTCCTGTGTCTAACTACTGCTTTTGCTGGAAATAATAACAAAATCTTACCTGAGGTAGCTTGGGACATTTCCTACTGTTGTGGAATAGCAAGATTTTTTAAAAAATAAAAATTTAAAAATATGTAGTTCAAGAGAATCRTATATTAATTCCCTCCTTCCCTCCTTCCTTCTTAAATGTCCATTAAGGATGTAACTGCTTCCTTTGGCCTTAAGCGTTCTTTGCTATGCTTGGTGAAAGAAAATAATATTTAAAAAAGCAAAATCATTACAATGATTTATTGTACCTAGTTTTATTATTAAAAAGGARTAAATTAAGCAAAGAAGCTTCATGAACTGCACACAGTAATCTTAGATTGGAAACATTTWAAAAGTGTACACTGTACTTTCTGTGGCCTTATGCAAAGCACTCTTCTTCATTATTTTGTAAAGGTTTCACTCAGTGTTTTACCTTTGTGAATTTGTCCATAACAATAGCATGCCTAAACTTTGCATGAGTTAGCAAAGATTAAGGTTTATGTATGAATAAAGGAGGAGTGTATAAGGAGGAAGAAAACTGTAGCTTTGGTTTGGTGGTCTTAGCAGATCAGTTCTCCAAATCCTTGAGAAGATATGAATTATCATGTGGGTTGATTTGGTTGTTTTTTTAACTGTGAGTTGGGACTCTTGACTTGGTTCCTTCATAAGGCTCTCTTTGCTGGGTGTTGTGGCAAGGATCTTTGTGCTAGGGAGTGCCAATGTCACATGAAAGTAGAGGATGCAGCACAYRGCTTGGGACACCATTGGGAGGGACAGCGGGAGGGACACTGCCCCGGCTTTCTGTGTAGCTCCGTATGTACCAGAGGGCTGGGTGTGTGCATTCATCTGGCAGTGCTGGAKGGGATTTGGGTGGGAAAGATGAGCCATCTGTGCAAGCTGGTATGGAGAAGAGAAGAAAGGATAGGCAGAATGGTGATTTTTTCACCTTCTCCGGGCCTGTGTTTGGTGATTTRAAGCCTGCTGAGCAAAGACTTGCTTGTCTTTGTGACCTCTAATGGACATCAGTGGAGTATTCTGTGGAGTGTGGGCTGAAAATCACCTGGTACCTTGAGGACTGTGATTATGATGAAGAAAAAGCCCAAAAACTGGAGGTCTAGTATTCTTTTAGGGCGATGAAGTAATTTGCATTAATTGCAGGMACTTGTTTTTAATGCCAGAATTCCATTTTTATTCAGTTGCTAGAAGGGAAGAAAACAGAAAAAGGAGTATTTTGGGAAAAGCAGGAGATGGTGGGAACACTGACTAATTCTCACTCTTCTATTGGCTCCTCTTAGCAATTCTCCAAGCCTACCARGGATGAGACAAGTTTGCTTTGCCGCAATGTTGATGCTCAGCTTTTTGCAAGAAAGCTAGATGGGAAACTGGAAACCTGCCTTTTCTACAAGCAGATTTCAGTTTTTGAAGCTATGTAACTAGAAGAGGAAAATTCATCTTTTACATTTAACTAGGTGTCTTTGAATTTCTGGGATGCTATGCGTTAAAGAAGTGGTTCCTAGTTCTCTCTAAGACTGAAGCATATCCTAAAATTCTTTATAAAATATCCATCTGCATTCTTGCATTAACGTATTGTTGTTTTTAATAACCCATCAGCTGCACCAGTTACCTTATGTGCACTATAAACATTGTCTGATTCGTAGGTGTACTGTACCAGATGGGATTGCTTACACATGCACAAAGGCAACATCATTCCCAACCATGGTATTTGTTGCCAAGATCAATATCAATTTTCTTAGCAGCCAAGTTAGCAAGTGACATGCCTTTGACCAGATCCAAAATCACACAATGAAAGAGCGATGCTTTTGTGTACAAGTCAGGAAGGCATTTAAAATGTATAATTGRCCAAAAATCACCAGGAGACCCTTATGCAACTTACTCTGCTCATTAGGCTGCAGTCATTAAAAACTTGGCAGCATCAGAGGCCAAAGGGGCAATGAGACCTTTTGCTTTGAGACTGCAAAACTGCTTTCACTGGCCCACAATCCATGTTCATGGCCAGGAAAGACAAGTTCATGTTTTTTAAGCATTTAAAAATCCTGCTACTTGGAACTCACAGGAATCCAGGTCTGTCTTGGGTTTATGTTGTGCCAGTCCTGTATTCCTATATTGCGTCAGCTTGTGTGCCCAAAAGGTGCCTGCGCCTTTAACTCCAACCTGGAAGAAGGGGCAGGGACAACACAGGCAGTTTAAAAGCTGGGGCTGCCATGGAGCCATTTGCTTTTGGAGCTCAGCTCGTGGGCTTTTGAGCTCAGCTCAGCGCAGCGGCAGGTCTCGCTTGCTATGTGCAGCTGAGTTACATTGTTGCTGTTTAGCTAGCTCAGGTTTGTTAGCTTGGGCAGACAGTTCTCCTTGGACTGCCACCCTTTTCTCCAACCCGTGTGATTTTGTTTTTTATTTCTGGAGTAATTCGGCGGCCAGTGGGGAGAAACCACGTGGCTCCGTCTCATCCCGGACTCCGGAAGAAGCCAAGCCGGTGACAGAAAAACACCCCGAGCCCTCTGTTTCATCCACAGTGAGGACTATCATCAGGTTTTTTTTCCACTGTTGCTGGAGGRCCACGTGGACTCTTTTCTTTTGTTTCCTTTTCCCGGCACGGGAGCTGCCATCTTTTTTCTCCGCATCACTTGGTCGCGCAGCTGTGGGGGAGGGGGCGGCGTGTGTTCCTGAGTTTTAAATATCTAACAGTTACTTTTTATCTGTGTCCTGTGGGCACTGTGTTTTGTTAATAAACTACTTTTTTTTTTTCTCTTCACTTTTGCCCGAACACCTATTTTGTATTGGTGGGAAAAAATTACCAAATTTTTCAGTTCAGAGGAAACATTTACTCTGTAACATTGTTCTCTGAAAACATTGTCTCAAATCAATACAAGGTCTTAATTCAAGGATCTTCTGGGTCAGTCATGGGTATGTGGAGAAGCTGGAGTTTTGGTGTAAATATCCTGTGGGACTTAGGCAAGAAAGCCCTCCTTTAAGGAAAGGCAAAATATTATGGAAGTGTCAGTCTCTCAGTTGTCTTGTTTTTTCATGTTAAAAGGAGTCTGAAGGATGGATGGCTTTCTGCAGACTTGTCTTGGTTCTTCTTTTTGGGAGAATAGGAAGCACTACACCACCATTTTTTAAAGAGTTTTTAATGATGCCTCTTACTGAAAAAATGAAGCTAATGTGGATAAAAGGAYGTTTTCTTGAGGATTAATAACGGGATAGTGACTAGCAGCGTAATAGCAGGAAAAAGTTATTGCTGTTCAAAAGAAGAGAGACTACCAAAGGAGCTGTGTTGAGGCCAGCTTTCTTAGTCATTGATTGGTCAAATGATTGGTCAGAAAAACCCTCTACTGATAATACTTTTTTACTGATTCAGGAGACCAACACTGAGTGRGCATCTGTCACTGTCATGTAGCCAAACAGCAAAAAAGCTCTTTGGTTTCTTTGTTCCCAATCAATGCACTRATGGCTGTCTTGAGGTGTTAGGTGGATTGAATCTAGAACTGGCGAGAAACCTGGGGGTGAAGAGCTGGAAATTTTGAGTTGTGTTCAGAAGGGGTCATCTACTTCAGCAGTAACATTAAAGAAATGTCTCTAGATCTTTGCACAGAAAATGCATATAACAGGTTCCTAAGTACACTACTAATGTGAACTCCCCAACCTCCCTTGTTCAAGCTTTTTCCAGAACTCTTAACTCTACTTATAAGTTCTACTCTTCCCTTCTGTGAGGTTGTTTGCATCCTAGTGTGTCTGTAAAGTGCAGGGAAAAATACAAATTGACACCTTCTTTAAAATGATCTTGTGTGTATACAAAGATCCTTCTAACAGAGTTTCAAGTAAAAAAGGAAAACACAAAGTTTATTATTTTCAGTTTGTGACAGTTTGTGCTACTGGCCCTGTCCTTATGAATGTGATTTCCSCTTAGAAGACTTTTAGGCTGTAGAACATAAGATCTTTATGCTCTTGTTTCTCTTACTTCTCTTTTTAATGTTCAGAACTTCCAGATAAGGTGGAGGTTATTATGGAAATGGCCTGGAACATGCCAGCTAAAGAAGAAAATCTAATTGCTTCTTTTTTTAATAATGATGAGGTTATTAAACTCATCAATCAAAATCCATTTCTGCAGCCAGTTGCTGCAGAGACAGTTTGCATGAGGAACTGGACTGTGGAAGAAGCTTCTCAGCTTGGCCTTTACCAGGGAATAGCCCAGGTTTGGARGCCTTGAAGGACTCCATCCTTTCTGCAGTGCAAACTGGGGCCATGGAGCCAAACTTGCTGTGGTGTATGACTTCACAGAGTGTGCACAGACCCCATTTCTCCAAAGTGGAGTTGTTGCAAGGGACAGGTGGGCATCTTGCCCTGGGAAGTGTTTCCCAAAAGGGATTTATTTCCTGGTCCTCTCAGCAGCTCTCCTGTGTTTCTGCTTCACATGAGCTGCATTGTTTCTGCCTGCTTTTCTTTCCCCTTCCTTGAAGAAATGCCCAGTCCCAGCTTTCTGTCTGAGCCCACACAGCCAAGGCAAGGTGGCTGCTGCTGCTCCTAGGGCTTCTGATGGACTGGAGAACCTGTGACATCCTTTTCAGTGAAGAGGAGGGTGTTTCCATGTGTTTTGGTTGTACACATTTGTGAGTTGTTTGGAATATCATCCAGAGCTATGCAAGTCCATTCAGACTCAGCAAAATAAGCAGTTCACCCACTGCCCAGGGAAACCTTCACTGCTCAGTTTGTTTTTGGGCCTGCAGGCACCACAGCATACAGGCTTTGACCAGAAATTATGCCAACCTGGTGGTGTAGTAGCCTTCCCTGTGAGTTGAAGATACAGTATCTGTATTAACTCTGACCGGCTCAATATTGCACTGGTTTTGTTTTAGAGCACTCTGCAGAGCTGGACATGAGAGACTTGTCCCTGAGCTCACAGGAGACGTTAATTCAGTCCCAGAACCTGGGGATCTACAGCTCCTGCTGATTATTGGTTGGATTTCTGCCTTTCATGGYTATTTTCTGAAGACTGCTGATACAAATACTGCCATTCTAGACAGAAGAACAGGAAAAACTTTTTAAAATAAGCCCAGCTCTGACCCATGTGCTGATAAAAGGCTCCTGCAATCACTGTGGAGAGTTGCAATAAAAAATTATTATAAAGGTAGCAGCAGGAGACAACAGGACAAGGGAGGAGAACTCCTGTGCCTTCCTTGCATTTCTCACTGCTGTTTTGTGCAGCAGTGAAATCCGGCAGCTGCAATGAGGTCTGGTGATTCCATTTGCTTTTCTGAGATATTTTTATTTAGTTTTAATGCATTTTTTTTTAATTGGCATTTGGAGCCTTTTGGATACCTACAGACTGCATCAAACACACAGAAAAATGAAGTGTGGAGATCATACAAGATGCCACTCTTTGGGACTACGGAAAATGGAAGGACTGTTTGCATATTATTCTCTGGCTTTGCTCAGAGAGGAGGCTTGGGGAGGATGATATCTTCAAGGATGACAAAATGATTTGTCTGAAGATGGAATAAACTTGAATCTGGGAGCTTTGAGTACCCTTCAGTGTAGTTATTTGAGTTGTACCTGTGCTCCTGTCTTGTGCCTTTACCTTCCCCTTTTTCCCAAAGAAACGGTTTTAAAAATTCAGGTGTGCAACCTCTGTTAGCAAGTCTTTAGTGTCTGGTCATCAAGCAGTATGGAGGGGACAAACACACAGCCTGGACTAGGGCCTGATTATGAACATTATGAACAAATTCATGTTCCACACACAGTCCCAAACACCTGTCAGCATATGCATGTACGGCTGCTCACTGATACATACAAAGGTCAWATTTTCCTTGGGTCTGCTTCTGCTGCATGTCTGTCTCCTGGCTGATGAGTAACAGCATCCCTCTGGATGGATTTGTCCAGATAGTCTAGAGCAGATGCTGTTTTGGACTGATGAGCTAGCAGTGCATCGAGATGCAGCCTTGGTTGCTTTGATGATCGYGTCTCCCTTCTGATCACTTTGGCCAAATATTACCCACAGCAGAAGTGCAATAAAGGTTCAATCAAAAGAAGGAAACAGATAGCCTTGACCGAGGCTGAGTTTAAAATCTTTTATTATTTAGCTTTGCCAAACAGATAATGGAATCTGAAGTTGATTTGCTAAAATGTTTTGAAGTGGATGCCACCCCTGCCTGAGACAAAGAGGRTCTCAGTGGCAGCAGGGACCTTAGGCTATGGCAGCAGTTCAAAAGAACACTTTTAATTTTGTATGCAACAATGTAAACTTCAAAAATAGTAAACTATAACCTTTTTTCCCCCCCCCGTTTTTACATAGCATGTGATCTATCACAGATAGAAATTCAATGGCGAACCAAAATCGCGTAAGTAAACATCCTGGTGCTTACAAGTTTCATAAAAAGTGTTACATTTGATGTAAATATCTTACATTTTTAACTCTTAACACTCACAATTATGGAGTAAAAGCAACTGGCGATTCACCCCCTTAGTCCATGCTCTCAGACTGTACATCAGCAACCACGCTCTTGCCAGCCCCTCGATCATTTTCSGTCGGATTGTCCCACACACGGCCAAGACTTTCCCTTCCTCACATTGGCATTAATCAAGCGCAGCTCCACACAGGGGTAAAACCTGTGAAGTGAGAAGAGAACCAGGTCTCCTGCGCTCGACCTTGCAGTTCCCCGGGCCCCACGTTCCCACAGAAGCCACGGCGTGTACGGGAGGCACGTCCTGATGTCGGTGGGAATTTGGGGTCCTTCGGGGCCACAAACCTGAGCCCTGCTGTTGCAAGTACCTCGCAGCAGGACCTGGTTCTGCGTGGATAAAAACAAGAGTTCTGTAGAAGGCACTGGATTTCTCTTGCATGGTTTTAAACGTGGACTACAGTCATATGCAGAATAAGGAGATTTGGGCTCTAGACTGCTTTCTCTCTAGTGCTTTAGTGCAAGCATTTTTTGCGCTTGAATTTTCCCTGTTTGCAGCGCAACGTGCACTCGTCTAYGCAGAGTGATTTCTAAATCTTCCTTCCACTCTTCCCTCCATCTTCCTGTCCCCAAAAAGATTCCCTTGGTTTTGCTCCTTGATAACTCTCAAAGTACAGCTCTGGTAAAAAATAAACATGTGATGTAGCATAGCATTTGTTTCTTTTAAATCACAGTGTGCAATGCATCATTCAGTACCTAATGTTCAAAATGTCTGCCCTGCTTTTCATGAAAATCATTCTTTAAAATAACCTATGCAAATATATTTTGACTATATATTACATTCATTTAAAAAGAGAAGAGAGGTTCTTGGTTTGCAGTTTTCAGTGTACTACTTAAGTGAAAGGTCAGATGTGAAAAAAGTACAAGCAAACTGGACAAGCCAAGACTCGATGCTTTAGATGGTGATCATATCAAAACTGTACAGGTATGTACACCGTGTTGGACAGGTGTGCTTCTTGCCAAGGAAAGACCTTTGCATCATCATATATAACGTTAACCACAAAGTTTTGGTAGAAAGAGCATTTAATGAGCAAAAGATGACATGGATGGGCGAGTTCTCCGGCTTTTGTTAGGCAGTCCTGAAGCAATGTCTCCATTCCCTTCGGGGATTTCTTCCTTCTTCCGGACTTTGAGACGCGTGAGAAGCTTTATTACCCAGACATCCCATTCCTCTGGCAAGAGCAACAGGAGAAAGCCCAGGCCAATAATGATGATGGCGATTACTCGGACACTATTGAAGACAATTTCACTCGTGTAGTGGTCAACAACTGTGTGGGACATTGAATGGGCATTATTCTATAGGAAAAAGCATTAGGACAGTGTCCCCTTCCCCCACCCTCACCTCCCCAGCTCTGAGGGCTGGTTGTGGCAGCAGAACATGGCCATGGAGGAAATAGCAGCAGGGGCACTGTCCTTCCTGCTGGTTTAGCATGCACCAGGGCTATGTCCCTGCCACCAGCAGCACAGGAACTCCTGCTGAGGTCAGGGTGTGCAGAGAAAGGGGCATTTCCCTTCTCTGCACAGCAGCTTCTCCATGSAAATTTTTCTTCTCACCCTGAGTGCCCTGCGGAGTGAGAAACCCTACATGGGCTGAGCTGAGTACACACTCTGGTGTCAGCATGGAGCTGGAGCTGCCACCTGCACAGTGCCAGCAGCTGARCATGCTGAGTTTTAGAAGCAGTGGCTCTGCTCTGGGTTGGAGTTGTGTCTGCACTCCCTTGCCCAGCCCTCCCAGACTCTGCAGTCTCTTGGCTTCCAATAAATTTCAGAAAATTGTCAGATAAATGTACTAGACCATGCCCAAAATTGAATTGTCCAGTGCTCTTGATAGACACCTGCAATGTTACTTACCAAGGCATGCAGAGTTAYTAGTACATATCTGCTCTAAAATGTAAGCAATTTTATTTGTTTCAATTAAGTGTTAATCCTGCCTTGAAGAAATCATTAAGAATTAGTTTCTGCCTTATGCATGAGTTTTTATTCCAGCCCAGAGATAAATGACTTCAAATTTATTTTGTTTTTCAGTATGCAGGCTTCTTCAGACAGTAATTTAAAAACCAATTCYAGGAATTATGAATATTCATGTAATATTACACAATACATATTTAACACATAAAGAATAAATTTTTAATCAGTGTCATCTCTGTAAGTCTTKGAGAGAAAATGCAAAACGTGTTTAATAAATCTATTTGCTTTTATCCCTGCTGTGTATTTGAAAGGCCACAGATTTAACGTATTTATTAAGATGCAAAAGGTGAAATACTTACCTGCATTCACTGGGACACTCAGTACAATTCCAAGAGAAATCAAGGTGGGGTAGGTAATAGCAATCCCAAAATTTAGTAGAATATTGAATGCTGAAAAAGGATAAAAARGCACTTTTTAGTACTGTGAAATTAGGCAGAAGAAATGTCACTTGAAACATTTATGTTTTATTGCTCTGTTTGTTGTTCAAATAAAAGGCACATCAACTTCAGGTGTTTTTCCTRAAGATACCAGAGAACAAAGGTCTGTGTGCTGCATGTCTGCCTGGCTGAGACATTGYTATATCCCTCTGGAGTCCAGTGGCAGGATCAGGGTGGGTTTTGGGTACAGCCTGTCTCTCAGTGTCATTGCAGTAATTCCTGCTCTTTATACTGATCTGGTGATCCACTTGGCCCTGCTGAAAGGCTAAAACACTCTTCATCTAGGAGATTTCATATGGACAGCAGCTTCTGTCTGGATGCTTTTTTGTAGAAAAGCTGCCTCCAGTTGCAGGTGGAAGATGCTGTAAATCTAACCCTCTTCCAGGCAGGAACTTGCTAAATATAATTCCATACAATGAAATTATAATACCATTACTATGCAGTGATTATAGTATCACTCCATTATAATACCATGCACTGTTTGTGGAGTGTTTCATGACAAATTAATAATTGCTTTTGACTAAATTCACACTTTGAAGGTGATTAGCTTCAGCAGAGTCAGGAGGGCCTTGCCAAAACTGAGCTTGTCAGGAGCTGGGGCTCCAACTTTATTCCATGTATTGCACACGCCAATGATCGCTTGCCAAGTCCTGCACCCCTTGTCTGCAGACTCCTTCCACTGATAAGTGACCTGGAGGCACTTCTGGTCCCAAGAGTTGTGACTGCTCAGGGTAAAAGGAGCTGGGACTCAAGACAGGAATAAAGAGCTATTTCCAGTAGAAATCAATATTTTAGGARATGTGATTCCATCATCCGGTTTAGGGACCAACTTTGGCAGCAAGTCAAGTTACCTAGTTTAACAATGAACAATATCACATTTCTGGTAATCACTAAACTTAGATTGGCATCCCTCCCCAGCTGGGCAGCTTTGGTGGCACAGCAGTGGAGCAGAAGAGAGGACTGCAACCTGCCTAATTTCCATCAGCACTGTGCAACACTACATCTTCAAAAGTTTCCTCCTTTAGGAGTGCAATCAGCTGTTACTGCAGGCAGCAGAGGCATTGGAGTCTGGCCTTGACTGCCCTGGCCTAACCTCCTTGCTGTGGGGTTGCTGATGAGCCCAAGATAATGCCCTCCCAACAGGGCTGCTTCTGTCTCAGCCTGGGCAAGCATCACTTGTGTCTGTGACACAGTTCACRAGTAGGAGCTGGGACAAGATTTACAGTTTAGTCTCACAGCACCCTCTAAGGAGAACCACAGTATTTTGGCGTGGTAATAACAGCACAAGCAAGGTCTACATTGCTCCTAGGAATGGACCTCTCATAATAATTGGACCCTCTAGCTAATAATTAAGTTGAGAAGAAGGGGAAACAGCTCCAGTATGGGAGAGGTTTGCAGCTTCCACCAGTGGCCAGTTTCTAGCACCTCTTCCACCCCAAGCAGTGTGAGAGCCCCTCCCATCTACTYACTCAATAAGAGAATTGAAAATCCGCAGAGGTTCCCCCAAGGAATGATGTCAAAAGAGCTCCAGTACTCCACTTTGGTAAAATAAAGGATGACAGGAATACAGGTAACGAAGAGAACGTTGAAGACAGCTAACACAGACAGGAATAAGGCAGCTTCTCCAAATTTAGCACTGCCCAAAAGAAGTTTGAATAAAACCTAAAAAAGGAAAATACACAGGTTTAACTTGTGTGGCCGAGCTTTCTCCCTCTTGGCACCTGCTGGAACACATGTCCTGAAAGGAAAGGTCACTAACTCTAGCTTAGACCCTTCAGTCTTTTTTCTGCACCTCCAGAAAACTTGGCATTAAGAAGACTGTGGAGCATTATCTCCCTGCATGAGACATCACTGGCCTTTGGCTGCCACCTGAGCAGTGCTGTGGTGGTGGGCAAGCATAGTCCATGCTGGCTGGCTGTCCTTCCACCTTCTCCCTGGGAACTCATCTCCAGAAGGCAGATAGCAGAGCAGATGCAGCCCGGCTAACRAGTCTGCAGGGGGGGATTTAAAAGCTTTGGTTTGTTAGTGGGAGAAAGCAAAAAGRTAATAGAAATGAAGGATGTGAGCAGCCCATCTGTAGCTGGGGTGTGCTTGTGGACAGGTCTTGTCTGGAGTCTGCATCARCTTTTCACCACAGAGCTGCTGGATATCATGGTACATGATAGCAGTTATCCTCTGCTCCTGGCTGCAAACCAGGACAGCCAATGGGTTCTGACCAAGTGYTTTGTGCTGCCCTGGCAGCCCCCCTCACCAGTGTCAGTTCTCTCCTGTGCCTACACAGAMCAGGCAAGTCTGCAGGGCTATCCTGCTCGTAGGGCTCTGCCACTGCCACCACCCCACAGCCATCACTGGTCACTGCAGCCGTGTTGGTGCTCTGCAATATGGMGCAAAATGTCCCAAAAGGCACTTACTCATTTTCCACCTGAGAACAGTGTGTTGCTCCTGCCAAGGCCACCTCGATCTGTCCTCCTACCCCAGACATGGGGAACTTTGCAGTGGCTCTGCTGCACACGGTGCAATCTGCCTGCCTGCAGATCTGCCTGCCCCTTTGGCACACACAGCTCATGGAAACTGAGCCAGACTGTGGAAAGCAAGAGCAGGGTGGCAGCAGCAGTGGCAGTGGCATGTGTTGCCCAACAAGCTGCAGAGCTTCATCTATCCTGGCACACAGAACACACTGCAGAACAACACCCTGCTGGCACTGCCACCACCACCCTCCTGTGCACAGCTCTGGTGGAGCAGCCCTGAGACTCCCATTCCCCGAATCAGCAGCAGTGTCATGGGAAAGAAAACAGAACTAGCCTCTAGCCTTTCATTTTCTCTGCTTTGGAGGGCCATGTCTCTGGTCCTGCAAGGAAACACTCTATTAGAGGAATGAGCTGCATGAAACATTCATGACTGTCCTAATACAAGACATCGTCTTATCTGAAAAAGTGAGCAGAAAGCACTGCAATGCTGTGCTGAGGAGCACAGGCAGATGCTTCTCAGTTTGGCAAGTTTCCCTGGACTGCTGCTTTTAGGGCTGCAGSGCTCTCCTAGCCTGTGCCTGTTGGATGACTGGTACAGTGCAATTCATTAGACCAGATGGAGATGTCTACACATCCTCCTCATCCACACATCCGAGCCTGGGTGGGTGAACCACACCCTACAAATGCTTATTCCCCACTGCAGACTGTGACTCTGAGTGCCATGAGCAGCACAGAGGCAAGTGCCCAGAAGTGTCACAGGCTGAGTKAAATGGCCCTGCCCAGCAGAGAAGGCTGCATCTTACACATAGTGCAGCTTATCCAGCTGGGCAGGATGGGATCTTGATTCACAGGCATGTGGTTTGCATTTTAAGGCTACATAATAAGCTACTTGTGTTACTGAAGGAGGACTGGCAAGGGGAGGTTAACAGTGACTTAAAGAAGCTCAGTCTCTGTCGGATGCTTCCAGAATGAGTGATTAAATCCAGAATCTATGGAAAAGCAACCTAATTTTTCATGAAGGTAGAACATCTGTAAATCCTCCCCCAGGAGGAGCACAGGAGAAGACAATTGCCAGGAATTTTTATCCTAAGTGAGAGCAGACATCAAAGCCAAGTGAACCCGAATGCAGTGCTGCAGAGCCAGTGTGTTTATGGCAAAGGTCTCAAAGAAGGGCACATGGCACTGAAGTGCATGGAGGTTTGCAAGTCAGACAGGAACAGCCAAAGTGAGTGACAAGGGCGACAGGTTATCTTTCTGTGATGGAAGGGACAGGTGTACTTACCTTGTAGAGAGCAGACATTGAGGCAGAGCCCACCACCAGGGCTATCCCAATAACGGAATGGCTGTGAAACCCATCGGCGTACGTCATCATAACTATCCCTGCAATAGCAAATATAGCAGCCACGATCTGGTTGGAGACAAAGAACGCAAGAAAGTGTTACTAGACAACCCCCACGACGGAGAAACAGGCAGGCACATTTACACAGGAGCGCAGTACTTCTGTGTCATCTGCTTAAGTAGAAAATAGTAGCGAGCCCGGGCCAATACCCAGGGAGCAGACGCTGCCTGCCCTCGTGGTTTCCCTGGCTGCAGGGAAGCTGCAGGCAGAGCTGCAAAGGAATGGCTGCTTGGGCCAGAGCGCAGGTGCCTCTGACTGAGCTGAAGTGGRGATTTAATCTCTGCCACTGAGCCTCCCCATCAGTGGGTCCCTGCAGCCTGTGCGTGACAAAAATACAAGGGTAGTAATTCCCTGGAGCTTGCAGAAAAGGTTTCGAGTCCTGTTGAAGTTTTGGAGGAAAAAGGTTATAGAAATAAAGAGGGGAATGAAACTCGCGCAATTACTTTCCAGTCTAGACGAGTCATTTCGGAGAGTAGGAGGAGGATTTTTTTCAGCCACCTACACATGCTGCAATGCCTGAGGGGAGTTTCTCTCCCAAACAGGGAGAGAAATCACAAAGACAAGGGACAGGCTGCTCCCAATTTAGCAGGGTCAGCAAGAGACCCCTGGCTTGTCTGGGATTGTGCTGCCAGACACCTTCAGCCTCTCAGGGTGTTAATTTTGGGGTGGATAGGGCTTTCGGTATGCTCATGCTTCCTGGCTCTGCAGGGGTGTGAGGGATGCCCTGCTTAGACCACATGCCCTTGGCTGCGCAGCCATGGTGATGYCTCTAAGATGTCTGGGATATCAGTTTATTTTGATCCACAGATGGATAATTGTCAACCAACTGTCCCCTCTCCMAGGACCAGATTGGGGTTTTAAGCCCCATCCACGGGCTGCAGCTGCCTACACATCCACGACCTCCTCTCATCTTTCCTGTTTTCCACCAAAGATACCAGGGCTGCAGTGAAGATGCAGGGGGAAAGTCTTGTGTGCCAAGCTCTGCTGCTGCCCGATGAGCAAGCTCTGGAGAGGKGGCTCCTTTGCAGCCAGCACCAGCAGCCTCTTCCTTGGGCTGAGCTGGGGCTGGTGCCAAGGGACACCTCTAAGCCAGACAGACATCCAGCAGATCCTCCCCCACACCAACATCAACACCTTCAATTTCTCCTAACAGAAAAATACCACGTTTTTGAAAACAAARCCTAATCAGTTTCTCCCCAGGTATTGCTGTATAAGGCAGACTGCTGATTTATGATGTGATCAGGATGGAGCCCAGTGCAAGCTGCAAAGGCTGGGTACACACGCTGCAGGTTTGGAGAGGTTCAGACACAATGTCTTGGCTTGCAGCCCTGTTGGCATCTGGTCTCTCCAGCACAGCTGCAGGGCATCACTTCTAAAGTGAAGTTTCGTGGTGGTGTAACTGGGCCCTATGGTCCAGGACAGGCTTCTTGTTCAGGCAAGGAGAAAGCCTCTCCCRCATGGCTCTACAGCAGCGTGGGGCTGTTTCAGACAGGCAGTGCTGAAGGAGCTAAGCAGTTCTCTCACCAGTGTGCTGATGCTTGTCAAAAATTCAGACACTTCATGTGGCTTCAGATGCACAAGACAAAAGGTCATTGAATGAGACTAGCATGGGGCAGGTGCAGAACAAGGAAAAAGAGATTTGTCTTCACCCAACACAAAATTAAGTGAAGGACAGCTTTGCTGTTGCACRCTGTGGATGTGAAAAGTTTACAAGGATGAACTCATGGAAGAAAAAATTCCATCAATGACTATTAGCTATAAAAACACTGCTTCCATCTTGGGAAGTCCTTGAGCCTCACATTGCTGGAGGCTGGAAWGTCTCATGAGGAAATACCATTACAGGCTTTTCATACTTAGAAARATTTTTCTAGGTGTCCACAGCTGCTGCAGGCAGGCTCCTGGGGCAGAGTGACCTTTGCTCTGACTCACTGTGGCTCTTTGGAGAACTGCAAGGTACCTTCAAGGRAGCCTGACTCAACCCCGCTGGGCACCTGTAATGCCTCTGCACTGGAGGCTTGGGTGGAGCATTCATGAAGTGCAGAATGAAGTCTCCAGCTTTGCTTTTACCATCGGGAGCTGATCAACTTCAGAGCACCTTCCAAGAGACTGTGTCTCTGCCTGGCTGGAAGGCAACAGTTTGAGATTTGATAGGATATTTACTTCCAAGTCCCACAGCAAGATGTGCTTGTCTATGTGTTATGTACACAGGAGGCACTTGCAAGTGATTGCTCTCTTGGATCCTAAGCTGTTTTATTCACTGTAGCATGGAGGGAAACACCAAAGTCAAAGATCAAAGCAAATAAATGCAGTCTGCAAATAGTTCTGCTGGGGCGGGGGTCCTTGCCTCTTCCATCAAGCATGTCACAAGTGTCAGATGAGTCTTGGCCTCAACTCGCAGTCTCCTGTTGACCTGCCAGGGGTGTCACATACACCTTCCCTCAAGGCCTTTCAGCCTGTCTATCAAGCACGTTGTTAGCAGTGGTGACAGGCTGCTGGCACACCACAGTGTCCACAGATGTCACAGCACTGCGGGGTTTGCAGAGGCAGCACTTCGGGCACTCACAGCTTCATTACGTGTGTGTCTTCTCTGGCAGCTCACAGCTCAGTYGCTCTCTGGGCACAGTGGAGGGCAAGGGGGAAAAGTGCAACTTCATTACAGGAGATGAAGGCACTTAAAAGTGCCAAAATCGCAAGGATGGGAACTTGTAGCTTGCTCTTACATTTAAATTCCAGACAAATTGTGATTTATGTGCTACAGAGCTAGTAGTTCTGAAGGCCAAATGAGATACTTGTACTTGCTTATACCCCACCGAGCTGCTGCCTTTCTCACCTGGCTTCTCCATCAGTGGGTGTGAACAGGGACACCCAAATGTGCAGTCGGAGCTTTGCTGTGGCACTATCCATCCTGCTGCACTGGTGTAGGGGTGGAGCAGAGCATGGGAAGGCACTCACTGCAGGGCAAAGCACTGTTCCCCTKGCAGCCTTGTCTGCCAAATACCTTCTCAAAGGGTGCATCTGAAAGAGTCAGCAGCTCTGACAGTATGACACAAATTATTCTCTCCTAAGAMTCCATGCTGTGTCCCTTTGCAGATAGGAGTGCCCCAGCACTCCCACGGTGTCACGCACAGCTGGACAGTAGAGCTGCTGTGCTGCCATGTGCCCTTCCAACCCCTAAGGACAAGTGTCTTCTCACTCTGATATTGCCACAGGTCAGGATGCCACAAGTGCTCAAGAGCGAACAGCCCAGTGTGTCTGCAAACCCCTTCTCCCTGCATCCAGGTCCCTTGCTGTCCTGTCACCTGGGAAGGGGACAGCTGTGTTCCTTCTTTGGTTCAGGAGACAGCTTGTTCCTTCTCAGGAAGCCCCCTGCCACAACCTCACCAATGCCAGGTGCCACAGCTGGAACTCATGGCAGGAACGTCATACAGCCACCACTGCCCTGGCCCCTCTTCTGGTTCTCTGCTTCACTGCTGCTTTCCCCAAGTAGTGCTGATAGGAGCCAAAAGACAGCTGGATATGGCTGTGACCACCCCGTGGGTTTGCTTCCCTGCTCCTTCCACTCSTTCTGTCCCTTTGAGAAGGGGGATGACCAGAGCAGTAACTCATCCCCCAGTGCATATCTCCTGCCATGAAGACAACCTGCCCACGAGGCTACTGGAGAGTCCTTGACCATCCTGGCTCTCCCATCCTGGCCAAGCACTCAGGAGAGCACAAGAAGCACCTCTGCTCCAGAGGTACATACCCATGTGGGTATCCCTACACATGGATGGGCTTCTTTCCCTCCACACCTCAGCTGTATCCCAGGTGAGAGATGGCACCTTCACACTGAGGAGCAAGCTGCAGGTGCAGACAGCAGTGCTCACCCCCTCAAACACATTCTCTCCTGCTGTCCCACCAGTGCTACAGCTGACACTACCACAAGAGAGATGAAGACAAAAAATTACCTTTTTTTCACATTTGCCAAAATGGCCAGCACATCCAGCCTTGATAACAGTGAAACTTGCCCACCTCCAGGATCATTCCAGGATACCCTTGTGTCTGCGCTCAAAAATCACAGTTAATTTGTTTTCAGGGTAGGGCTACTTGGGCAGAGGGGTGGGCAGACACCAGCTGGCCACGTCGAGCTTTTGGCAGGTACATTTTGCAACCATCCCCTGAGCAGCCTCTTGGCTGCCACCCCCGAAAGGCTGGCCAAGCTCTCGTGCCAAATTCTCCTGCCAGGGAGGAATACTTCCTAAAAAGTTAACTCTTGGCTGCTCCACACAAMAACATCTTCTTAGCACTATCAGCCTGGGTGGGTCAGCAGGGAGCTCCTCAAGTATTGGCAGGAAATAGGAATAATTACAGTTATTGCTGTTGATTTTGATTATTCATTAWTATTAATTGGTGCAGCAAGGCAGGAAGGACCCACTGGTGCCTTTTCCTTGCAGTTGCTGCTGGCCCTGGCAGGAGCTCCTTGGCCCCAGGGTGGTGGGTTACCCAYTCACCCATTCTGCTGCCAAAGGACACCTCATGCTGAGGGCTGCTAAAATGGCAGCAATGTCAGCAGGGAGCTGAGGGGTTTTCTGATAAACCCTCTGCACGTGGCTCTGTTGCTGCTGCTGCAGAGGCATTCGCGTGGGCTGCAGGACTAAAGGTGTGAGCAAATGTCTGGGATGCCACCAGGAGAGCAGCCCACAGCTGCTGGCCAGGTTCAAGTCCTTGTGGACATTGATCCTCCATCAGTACATGCACACACACGTTTTGGCCACAGGTGGGCGAGGGCAGCCCAGCTCTCCTCTCCTGTCCGCAGCTGCTGCTACCTGAGGTGGATGCAAAAGATAACTGTGCCACCCTGCARTCCTGCTGTCACACGCAGAAAGGTGAGAGCCCTGTTAAATTCACAGGCTGGGACAGAATATGCAGTTAGAGACAACTGGGTCTGGTGGCACARCCTGGGAACAGGGAGGCGTTGGCAAAGGCTGACACCCACAGCAACATGGAGACAGCACATATCCTTTGTGACACACTCTGGGTCGGAGCAAATTACCTCTTTCCTGAAGGAATATGCACAAAGGCACTGGGCTGGGGGAGCCAGGGACTCCAGGAGCTCACAGGCACCTGGGAGGGCTGCAGGGAAAGATGCATCCCTGCTCCACAAGGACTTCTGTGCCTGTTCAGCTGTCTGCGTGGATGCTGCTTGACTCAGCTGGCAGCAGGCAAGGTGTAAAGGAAAAACACAAGGATGAGGGGGAAGAAGGGAGACAGAGATAAGGAGTCACTTACCCTCACTCCCATGAACCTGTCCCTCAGAACGATCCATGAAAGCAAGAACACAAAAGCTTTGTTGCAGCAGAACAACACGGAGACATCCGTAGTGTTTATTTTCTTTATTGCATGTAAGTAAAGGTAGTTTGTGAGTGTCCAAAGAACACCAAAGGGTGCTGCCTTGGTAAAAAACACCTTCAAAGTCAAGCCATTGTCTCCAAAAAATCGGCAGCACTCCCTAAAACAAGGAGAGAAAGGCAGTGTTATTATATAAGCCAGTCACAGTCTGCAGCAAATATATGGCTTTTTTTTGCTTCTCTTCTTTTCCTTTGGGGAAAGAGAGGAACACACCTTAAAGAGGAGAAAAAACCCAAGTTTCAGCTTCTGCTGCAACAGTCAGCACCTGCACAAGGTGCAAACAGGCAGGGGCTGCAAACATGGGAAGGGGCTGCAAAGAAAGAGCAAGGGGAGAGGTGATGACAGAAGGTGAAATCTCACTCTTTCCACCAGTCCCTTCACAGTGAACAACTTGAAGCAGTGTGGGGTCATCGTCCTCCCTTCACCCCTGTGGGCATCAGGATGCTGAGGGTCCAGGGCTGGCAGCAAAGCCCCTAGCTYCCTGCTGAAGCCACGGGAAGCTGGTGCCCATCTGATCTGCTGCGTGGGGCTTGGAAGAAGCCTTGCAGTAACCCTATTTGGGGTTTTTCCACCCAAGGTGGCTCAAATCTCCTGCAGCATCAGGGCAGGAGCAGAAGGGGATGACATKAAGCTGCCTTTCCCCCTGGGGTGAGAACATGGCATGGTGGCACCTGGGGACATGCTGGAGCAGCAGCGGGGAGCCAGGAGCTCATGTGTGCAGTCCAGGCTGGGGATGCTGGGATTCCCTGAGCAGGACGCAGCTGAGCAGAGCCAGCCCTGGCACAAGGAACAGAAGCACCAGCAGTTTGTTTGTGTCCTGAGTACAGTGGTGGACAACAGGACACAGGAGATGATGGGGTGCAGCCTGACCCTGCTGGAGGGCTGGGATGGGGCTGCAGGGGTGGGAGGGAATCCTGCATGCAGCCTGTGCCTGCCCAGCAGCAGAACTGGGAGCTGCAGGCTGCATGGAAATTCAGTAACACAGAGAAGGAATTCATCAGCCTGTGGGGCTGGGGCTGTGGCCAGCAGCCTGCCCGGTGTGTGGGGCAGCCAGCACAGTGCCCTGGCCTGTGCTGCCACTGCTTACTTTCAAACMTGCCAACTCCCCAGGGCCCTGAAGTACTACATTGGGGTGTTTTGACAAAACCTGAGCAAAATGAAATTTCCCACTGACAATGACAGAGGAATAGATTTTCACTGCTGTCACAAATTTCAAGATGCTTGTTTCCTGAGACTGAGCATGTAAAAATCATTATTTGGACTCTGATGAAAGCATTGTTTTGATCCAGTTTCCCAGAAGACAGGGTTGTACCAGATGAATACCTAAAAAAACCCCATCCATTCTTTAAACCTCATCAGATCTCCCCATCCACAAGTCTACATCACCCCACAACCCCTCTGCTACAGCAGGTACAAGGCTGCCAGGTAGAGGAAACATATCTTTTGTGTTTATTGGGTTTTGTYTCCTGCAGGTCCTTATATCAAATCACAGCTATGCAGAACTTGCCCATCTCAGGATGTGATGACCCTGTATTTTGGCTGCTCGACATGGACACTTTCATTTGAGCTGCTGGTTCTGCATTGTGTCACTCAGTGTCYCCTGTCCTCTATGGAACTGCCCGCTGGCAGCAGCCTATTCCCTGCCAAAGCTGTTAACTTCACTCCATGGCAGTAACAGAGCTGCTTTTGTGCACCACAAACCCCAGGCTGATTTCCCACCTGCTCGAGCCATGCTGGGCCGTTCAGGGATGATCGTGACCCTGACAGACACTGCTGGTGCTCAGTKTGTGGCCTGGATCCACTCTCCCCTTCCACAAACACTACACCCACTTCAAGTCTGGCCTTCAGTCCTGCACAGCACCATCTGTATCAGCCACTTGCCACAGGGGACACAGGGAGTGCACAAGAAAGGAAACAGAGACACACTGAAAAAGCCAGTCCCAAACTTCATTAGAGGTTAAACCTGCTTCCTAAGACACTGATCACCAGCCAGCCTCATGCTCTGAAAACAAAAAAAACAAAAACCACAGGCACAGTTTAAATTGAATGATATGAAGCAAGATTAGTATGAGAGGAACAGGAAGGCTGTTCTCAAATGAAAGGACAAAAATGGAATTTATGTTGGGATTCATACTAGGGAATAAGAGTTCCTTCTGCCAAAAATCTKTTCCCCACATATAGAACTGGCTATCACTATTTCATATACAGTCAAAACATATGCTTTTACTGCACTGTGGGCTTGATTCTTGGTTAGTAAATACCACTGGATTCCTATGACATCACAGCCCCCATCCCTGAAGCACACAGTGTAGTGCCATAATGCCCCAAAGGACAGCCCTGCCCTGACAGGGCTCATGAGCCTGAACTGCAGTGCCCATTCTGGGAGTCTTCTCTCTCTGCCCTATACAGTAAAGCTTCCTTTTAGCTGGTTTGGCTGGTTTCACTGAGYGTGAACTGCTTTTCATAGGCTGGCTCCAGCTTTCAAAGGAGACCTCCTTATGGCAGGGATTTCCCTATCCAGCATAGAGTTGTAAGGMAGCTTTTCCCTGAGGATCCCTAGGGTTGTGGAGGGTGCTGCCAGCCATGCACCCAAATCCACAGTGTTTCCCAGTGTTCCAAACAGGTGCAATACCGCAGATGGATCAGATGGTTTCCTTGGACCTGGCACCTTCAGTGAAGTATGAGGAACATCTGAGACCATGCAGTATATTTTGTGCACCAGAAAGACTACGTGCCATACAATAAACCTCTAGCAATTAATTGTCTCCCCAGGCTTGCTACTGCTTGCTGGGAAAACTGATTTGTCATTGGTGCCACAGCACAGCTTGTGAAGCCATACCAGGAAGCCTTTGATGAAAGAGAGTCATCATTGTCACTGATAATGGTAGATTAATATGGGAAGCAAGGCAGGATTGTGATATAACCTACACTGTGAGCTCAAAACAGTCAGGGATGACTCCAGAAAAAACAACCTTCAGCTTAAATGTTTTGACAGAACATTTGAACACAGCTGTTCCTGCTGTCCACTAACTTCTGGGCCCAGCACAGATATGGGAACATCCCCTGTGTTAATCTCCACACTGTGTTAAAAGAGAAACTGTCATTTAAGGCTCACCAAACCTATTCCTGGTCACATTACCAGAAATCCTGCACCTGCTGCTCTCACCTGCCTCCTCAACCTGAAAGCTGACTTGGTACAATTTTGCTTGCTGGGATCACCCTGGTTTGTCAATGGAGCAGTGGGACTTTTGGTGTGGATGACAGCCAGAGAGGTTGTAGGGAAAAGTTGATTCAAAACTCAGGTGTGCCCTGGGCCTGTGAATCCCCARGTCCTGCCGAACGTGGCTCCTGGGCAGCAAAGCCRCCCTGCAGAGSCCCTCTGCTGAGATGATCTCCCCTYTAATCTTGTAATCCTCTATGTGAGGAGTAAATTCCTCCAAATGCTGGGCTGTGTACAGATAAGGTGGCAGCACACAGCAAGGAGCTGTGGCATTGCAGGGTGGAATGCTGTATTTTTGAGATAAACAATCTTCCTGCATTATTCTTCTCGATTCTGCCACCATGAGCATTGTAATCACAGCCACTGRTTTAAAATATAAATGCAAGGCTTTACCAAAGGCAACAGCCAAGGTCTGTGTAAGACTGGAATGGAAATGTCAWAGGAAGGATGCTGGAAGGGAAATGCACTGGCTTAACTGCTGCAGCAGCAATACAGAAAAGCTTGCTTCAACCCAGAAGGACCATATCTGTGTTCAGACAATCTGAAGGCTCAGGAGTGAAATAAACAGCAGGATTACACCAGCAGGGATGAGGTCTAGGTGAGAACACAAAGCTCTGCAGCCTGCTTACATGTGGCCCTTGGGAAGTGTTTCCAGTGCGGTGTTACACAGTGGATGTTCTTGCTGTGGGGTGTTGCTGAGGGCACTGCTGCAGCAAGCAGCCTGGGTGCTGGGGTAAAGGATGGTGCAAGTGAGAAAAAGGGGCAGAAACTCTGCCTGGTCATACGACTCTTTCTTAAAATGTCAACTAGTATGGGTGGCATCTGGGAGCAGAAATGGCTGCCTGGCTTTCAGGGCATCCTATTCATGGGAAGGCAGATGGAAACTTGCTTGTAGGTGTAAAATAAAGCAGTGGACACCACACAGCACAACTGAACCCACCTTGMTGCTGCTGTGGCACGAGTTCCACACTGCAGCAGCTCAGTGAGTCCTGACAAGCATCCACATGCCAGGACCTGGCAGGACCACATGCCAGTAGACCTCTCTCCCAAATAGGGATTCTGGTACCCTGCTGCTTGTCACAGGGTGCTCTGTCAACTTRGCCTGAAGGAGATGTGCAGTGTTACTTGGAAACAGCATGTAGCTGCTATGGTACTGCAGGCAAAAAATACTACAGAAAAGCCTAAGGCACAACAATCTTTCTGTTGCTCTCTTACCTTTAAATTAAGAGCCTAAGCTTTCATGTACTAGATCTTGTCCTTCCTCAGACTCTTTTGTGTATCTTCATTAACCCAGCAAATGGTAAATCAGCTCTACGCCATTAGGCAAGTCTCCAGCACAATACCAGCAAAATAACTCCATCACTGGAACCAAGCGTCCCCAGTGAAGTGAATCAGAAGTMATCAGTGCCAAAATTCTATGCTAAGTAAGAGTTAATTATATTGAAAGCAGGTGTTACAGTCATATAAAACTTGCAAATAAAATATGACAGTAAAGCTCCACTTTTTCCCCACTGAGTTCACAATTATATATTTRACACTATTCACCTTCCACTGCCTATTTTGTCTTTAACAATTGCTAGCTAGTTGTTATGTTTCCCCACTACTCTAAACTTCGTGCAAATTAATTTATAAAATTCTGCCAACACTGGAAGGAATGTTATTTTTCCTTATTTTTTAAAAAGGAAATTCCATCTATGAAGTGGAAAGGTAGACAATAACCAGAAAAAGTGTGTTACCCCAGGCCAGGGGTTCAGTCTCTTGATACTCCCTCCAGAACAAACCTATGCCAGGAAGGTTTGTAAGCCAATGAAACTGCCACTACATCTCTGGGAAATTTGCAGCWAAGTAGAACATTTCTGGGAGTAATACACATCCTAAGGGAATACTTCACACAAGCCAGTTATTTCTACTTTCCAGACTGTTAACTTCTGCTAGAATTTTTTCATTGTCTCAGTGATCATACTGGAGCTTTTTCGTCCAAACCAAGTTTGGATCTGCAGTTGCTCTTCAAGGGTAATATTTTTTCTTTGTAGACCGTGCCTCTTTGACCTTGCAAGGTCTGTACCTGCAAATTGAATTTGGCTAAATTGCTTCTGATTTTCAGCAGAGTGAGCATCACCTCCCTGGAGCACAGCAAAACCACCACTGTGCCAGTGAATCTGTCTTCTTGATTAGAGATTGGCAGGGAAAACATGTTTTGCTAATCCCTGCACCAATTAGGCCTGCATGGATAAATAATCTGCAGATGTGCAACAGTCTTACATTTTCTGTTCAATCTACAAAAAAAAAAAGGCATGGACTAAAATGTCATGCCACATCTTCTGGGAGGACTTGCAAGCCAGTTGCAGTAAGCAAAAGCAAGGAACACAGACAAAGTGCCTTGGCTGTAATAGGAGGGAAAGAAACTAAACTCAAGTTTTATTTCTCCTAGTGAAAAAAAAATACCAGGATATTTTTTGTAATTCATCCTGTTAGGACCACAGCATGTCATGCATTAAGCCTGTATGTGGAGGTAAGTATGACTGCTGTACAGATAAAAAAATGAAAGTTAATTCAAGATATTCCTTAAAAATGCTCTTCAGGAAAGTAGGTGATGTGTTTCCTGGAAAATAGGATCATGCCTCYGGCTCCGCTTCCTTCCCCTTTGAGCCAGCACTGACCCAAAGGGCAGCCATGACAAAATCAGCCTCTCAGGTGGGTGGATTTCAAAGTTTAATTCAAGAAAAGGGTGAGCTTATGAAACCCATTTTGCAGATGTGCAAGATGGAGAGGCAAAGTCCCTGGGTGCTTTAAAGTGGCAGGGTGAGGGCTGCCTGTTGATTGCATCTTCAAAAAAATGACAATTTGCTTTCCCTGCATGTTTATTTTATAGCCAGCTCCTGTTACTTACCAAGACAGTCCCTGAGCACCTTCTTCCTGAGTCATCACAGGTTCACATGCCAGCAGAACAGTTGCATGGAGGCTCCTGTGGTGTGTCCCAGATCATAAAATGCCGTGAATAAACCCGCTAGCCGCAGCAGTTTGCAGAGAGATGCTTGGGACTCCTGCCATGGCTTTATTGCTCCGCTGGTCTGAGGCTCCTACAACAAAATCTGTACACCCCTGCCTCCAGCTTTCCTCAGAAAACTGCTTCCCAGTGCCAGGAGGACACAAGCTTCTCCTCTGCTTCCTTGGGGCACAGGTCTGAGCTTGTCCTCRGCGTGCTGGTGTGCTGCTGCCTGTGCTGGCTACTGAGGAACGCCACAGCCCGTGGCCAAGGACCAGTCACGCTGATGTCTGGACTTATCCAGCCCAGTCTGTGCATGCTGGGAACTGAAGTAGGGCTGCAGACYCCGGCCCTTCAGTCTCTTGCTGTTATACACTTCCCAATGGGAATGGCAGCCCTGCAGCTCTGGAAGTAACATCAGCCCCAGTGACAGCACTGCTTTCTGGAGATGGATGCAAAGGGTGGCTTATCTAAAATACTCTAATGGCTTGTTAATGCCCATCATCACAAGCATATTTTTCTGTAAGCATGTTACTAAATGCAAGAAATTACCATAGAAGCCAATCAAGCATACAGCTGCCACTTTTAAATGTCTATGTGATCGACCATTACTTGTTTCCACACTTAGTTAGGGGCGGGTGTTCTTCCTTTAAACTTTTGCCAATTCTTGGAATTTCCAGCTTATTTGCAGAAAATGTATTCTGATAGGCAATGGAATGAGAAAATTGTCTTCTCTTAAATCAAACAAAAATTAAATGAAACAAAAAAATCTCCAGACCTTTTCTGACCTAGAGAGACAGAAGCAATTGGTTTTGCTCAGCACTACACACATGTCAAACTAGACATCTGCACAATAAATGGTCCCAGGAAATGCTTAGCTATGGATTTACATAATACAACAGAATGGCTCCAAAAGAAGCAAATAATACAAATCTTACAAACCACCTGAATACACATTTTCAAGACAAGTCTTAGCACAGACTTAGACACCTTAATGAGAGACTGTTTAAACTAACATTTAAATTGAAAAAGTTTAAAAGAACAAGACTGAACCACATTCTTGAAAATGCAGCAAGTAGTCCTGGCAAGAAGCTTTTAATGCGATGAGATGCGATCAGGCAGCTGAACTTATCATGAATTATCCAACATTTTCTGCCTTTATACGCCCCAGAGGTACTCAGAGCCTGAAGTACTTTATGCTCTTCCAGACAACCGGCATTATACAAATAAAATGTGAGACTGTTGCTATGTGCAAGCTCCAAACACCCACAGACCAGGCAGGCATCACTTGAACACAGAAATGAGCTTTTCAGTTACACTCAAAGATTGCTTTGTGAAGCACCTTGTTTCTGAGCCCATCAGAAATGCAACTCTTGATCTGGTGTAGCACTCAGGACCAGCCTCAAATCTTTGTTAGAGCCCTYCAGAGCAGTGGCCAGTTGCGACTCAGACTGGACATTCCCCTCCACAGCAGCAGTGCCCGAAGCTGAAAGGGCCAAGAGGGGAACGAAAGCTTCAGAGTCCTGGAGGTTACTGGCATGTTCACAGTGCAAGCACAGGGACGGCTCCTGCTGGTGTTTGAGACAGGGCTGGAGGATGAGCTGGAGGGAACTGACCCATTTGCTCAGTGGGGTGTGATGAAGAGTACACCGGGACTCGCTGCCACACCCAAACGGAGTACGGGGAAAGGACCAGCAGCTCCTACAGCACCACACAGAGCCAGGCACAGGCAGCCACGGCAGGGTGTGAGGAGCAGTTAATGATCTGTATTAAAGCTAATGATAGTCCTTAGGGAGCTACGGAGCAAGCTGAGAAAATGAGCAGCAGCAAGTCATCAGACAGCATTTACTCAAGAGTTCAAAAAAGCYCAAGAATGAAATAGGGAATTCCGAACAGGACTCTGTAATTCCCTTAAAACAGCCTTCTTGCCCAAAGCAAACATCACATTGATTCTCTGAATCCAATTTGTGCACTGACTGTGGCTGACCATCAAATTTGAAAATGACCATTGCTGCTAAAAGACTGCGCTGCATTACGTCTTCCTCCTCCTCGGTTGATCAAGGAGTGCCAAGGACAGGGAATACCCAGCTTAAGGAGCATGCTGGCACTTACCAGGTGCTGCAGACACTTGCAAGTATTTTCATCCCAGGAGACTGGCTGATGAGCAGGTATCCTTAAGGCCTGGGCTCAGCCGGAATGCTCCTTCTTGTACTATGCACCTAATGACTGCTGCCATCCTCAAAAGCAGGACACTGCCCGCAGCAACCAAGTGCTGATGAATTCAGACCTTCCTGAGGATCTCCCACTGCACCAGTCACATGGAACCACTGRRTCTCCACAGGGACCATTCCCCYRWAGRTTTCTGCTCCTCACTTTTATCCTRTGCAGCTGCAATTAGATAAACCCTTGGGGCTCTGCCTACCAGAAGRGAAAGCCTCTCACCTCTGYRGGTGYAGCTTCTCCCAGACTGGGAGCAACACCACAACCCCTCYGATCACCAACCTCCCCAGGCACCTGAGCCCAGCCAGAGGGGACACACCCCAGCTCCTGGGAAGGGCATCCCAGCTGTCAGAAGAGCTGCTTCAGAGCCTATTTCCTTGCCTGGTGYGGGTGGGTGTTCCACTAAGGAAGAGAAGCTGTGTTTTGGGTGGCTCAGGAGATGCATTGGCACCAAAGTCACAAACTGTGTCCTGCGTGACCCAATATGAATGTGTTTGCTAGTGTTGGCCTTTAAAAGRTTAATCAAATTTCTTTTTGGGAAAACCCCAAAACCACAAACCCACATTATTTTTATTGTAACCCAAGTGGATTAGGCAATTCCCTGCAGGTCCTAACTGTTTAGAGAGGCACTTTAGACAGTGCTTCARTACTTAATTTACCGAAAAGATGAAAAGCATGAAGAACCTTCCAGGGAAAGCACTTGRAAAGGGCACTGGGAGGCTGAATTTGAGGTCCATAGTGATGGCCTATCACAAATTTCCTGTGTGAGCTTGGACAAGTCCCCCAGCTGGCCTGTTCCCCCTTGGCAGCAAGGTATAAGGGTATACAAACTTTCTATTGTTTCCCAGGGCTGTGTCGAGGTAAATGCAGTCAAGCATTTGTGCAATATTTGGTGTGTGGTGAGGGACAGTATATACAAACTGAGGCAGAGAAAACCTAAACATTAGGCTCTTTCAAGGCTGTGACTGCCGGAGTCAACATCATCACTGCTCTCCGTCATCATCCAAAATTTCCATTGACGTCAGTGGATGTTCTGGGTGGGAAAGGCCTGCAGACTCTGAAACTGTGCAGCAATCGAACTTGGCCTGATGTGATTTATATCCAGCTTGTACTCTTCAGCTCTGACTGAACCACTTACTACTTTTTGGAACATTTAGAATGACACCTTTAGGAGAAACTGGCCAGCTGACCTCCTGTAAATTAGATTTTTGTAGTGGTTGGCATAGGCRGACCAAAAAAGTATGTAAGAATGAAATACTTTTCTAGTAATTGCTGCTTTGGCTTCTGGTAATGGGGTTCTTTAGCTCTGTTGATACAGAAACGTGGTGCAATAGGAGGGGGAGCAGTGCTGCTGTGTCTTGGGAGAAAGGCCAAGAGGGAAAGCCAGGAGAAGAGAAATATCTGGGTGGTAAAATTGGCTATGCCAACACCTTGAGATRGCTATTGCTGAATATACATATATACCCTCACACATTTAATTTGCACCTTTACACTTGTGAATTTTCAGAGGGACTCTGTGTGGATATTTGGTTTCAGCTGGTCATAGCCCGGTCAGCCCTCGCTGCTGGCACTGCCAGCCTTGGCCCAAGGGCATAAATGAGTCAACTTCATAGCCTCAGTACTAATTGTTCAGCACCATGACAGGATACTGGGGACAGCTGGGAACAGGAAGGCACATGAGTCAGGTGATAACAAAAGGGACACCATTAACTTGGCAGGTAGTCTATGAAAAGAAARTAAGTTATACAAAAAAGAAAGCTGAGAGTTTGCGGACATAACAGAGAAGCTGACATTTACAATGCACAAATTGCCCTATGATGCATTAAGTAAACGGGACATAGAAAGGAAATAATCTTTTCTAAATACTTGTATTTGTGGTCATTTTTAGAGTACCTCCTCTCAAGAACAGGTGACTCTTYTCTGTTTGAAGTTTGTTTGCCTTTTTAGTTGCACTGCTGGTGTCCATTTAACACAAAACCGAACACTCTCTGCCCTGTACTCCCTTACTTTTTGTCCTTYAGCAAAGTCATCCCAATCCTGCACACTGCAGAACAGCAAGGAGGGGACCATGGAAGTGGAGTGAGGAGGTCTCAAGATTCTGTGATGGCATCTACCCTCATCCYAGAGCTTGACTGAACATCACCCTTCAGAGTGCAGCAATCTTTGAAAGCAGCCTGTAAAAGACTGAGAAACTTGGCAGTCACATGAGATGAACAAGTACAGCTGATGAGTTGCGTGCCAAAAGGAGGGGTGCTAAAAAATACTATGTCCATCGCTTCTGAGAGTCAGATTTACTTGTTTTGACCTTTCTTCCAATAGGCTAATCCTTCAGAAAATGTGTTCTATGATACATTGATGTTGATAGYTGCTTTAAATTTGTGTAACACCTTAGTATAAATGGTAAAACCAGAGCAATATGTTACAGACATTGAATGGCTTTCATCTCTGCTACTGGAACATTATGTCTCTCAAGTGGCATACAATAACTGAAAATGGCTTGAAATCAATTACCTGCTGTCCAAGAGAAACATGAGATTTTCCGCTCCCCATGAAGGCACTTTGTTGTTTGAACAGTAYACATGCAAATTAAAAAGTACCGACACCTCCTGTAATTTTAAAGGACTGGATAGTGCAGAAATGGAGCCAATAGTAGCTGAAATGCCAAGAGAATGCACTCATGAAGGATTAGGCAGGTATAACTCCAGTGAAGAGCTGTTGAGACTTGTGTGGTTTGGATTTTTGAGGGTAACATGTCCTCTACAAATSTTGGTTGAAAAGTCATACATGTTTATTTTCATTCAATTTGCAGTGAAGCAAAATGCCCATTCACCGAATCAGAAGCTTCTGAAGAAGGGTACAGATTAACAAAAACCCTCCCAAAATATTGAAAAAAGTAATGAATTTTTAAGATTCGTACAATTTAAAGGAAATTTGTCTTTTTAATTCCCAATGAATATCAACTAAAACTGTAGTGGAAAATAATGGAAATTATCAAAATAAGCAGAAAATCGTAATTTAAAAAGATAAGATTGTATTGTACTTGAAAGGTGGTTTTATTTTCATTTCCCACCTGTGTGTGCTCTTGGATTTTGCCCGTCATGCATTTGGAGCAAGATTTCTTTTAAAATTTCAAAATGCACTCTAGAAAGTGAAGTCTATTAATGACTCYTTATATTATCCTTTAACTACTCTTTCATGTGACTGCATAAGAGGTACTGCTGACTCAAGCTTCACAGCCAAGAAAGCACCTCCTTGAAGAAAGGGAGGGGAATTTTTCCCTCCATAGCCTTACAATATCATTTGTAGTTATCTTCATAAATAAGACCTGCAGGAGGAAATATTAAAAAGAAATAATAAACTTGATCATGTACATGCCAGTTCAGGAGCCTTTTCTCTAAGGAATTGTCTCCTCCCTGCTTTTCAGACTTATGAAGCAATCTGCAAAGTTACATGCAGTATTACATGAGGATCCTTTATAAAAGCAAGATGYTCCCTGAAGACTCTTCTCAAGACACAAGTGCACAGAGCATCAACTTCATTTTCTTTCAGAGCATGAGAGGCAGATCTACAGGACGAATACAAGACACAATTGTCTTTCAGTCTTCTTGYACTGTGAGGGTCAACATCTTCATAGTTCTTTCAAGCTCTTTTTATGCTCATGGATTGATGGGCCACTCATTCTCACACCGTTCAGATGCTGAATGTCAGTTTAATGATCCATAATTCTGCAGGCTGTGAGCCTTCCTCCTTTATTCCCTCCAAAGAAGTGAGAATATACTGAGTTTTGTGACAGATCCTTCCTCCAGAGAGGAAGGTGAATTATCACAGAGCAGTTCTAGCAACATGATTTGTGCCTGCTTTTGCAGCTCAGAACATTTCCAGCTCCTTCCATCAGCTACTTGCAACTCCCCAGACACCCTGAAAAGCCCTTGATGTTGCAGAATTGTGGAAGTAGGTAACCCATGCCTCTCCCCTCCTCTGCTCAAGCCAGCAGCCTCCAATTYCAAAGCAACTACAGCTGGTTCTCTCCTTGAGAGCTGTGTCATTTGCATGGGAGAAAGAGCTGGGAAAGCACAGGATACAAAAGATGTATCTAGAGGTCTGCCATTAGCAGCCAATGCCCATCTGCATCTTCTCTGGCAGATGATCTTCCACTGACACAGGAGAATAATGAAGCAGACCACAGCCAGCGACAGATGCAGATGTCCTCCAGCAGTGGCAKGAATGACAAACTCCATCAAAAACTTTCCTGATGGTGCTGGTGTGAACTCGGGGCCCAGAAACAGGAGAAATCATGAACAAATATCAGATTCAAAGAGCTGCAATGCCCCAACATATCACAATACATTACACATATTGCTGCAATGGTCAGACCAGACCAGGTCTTTAAAATAGGTGTCAGCTGCCAAGGCCATCAAGTCTAACACTTGTTTAAATTTCAGATCGGTGTAGCTTTATCTGCCTCCCTGGTTCCCACTGGAAGTGTGGAGTAGCCCATATGTGGGTCACCCCTGTGCCTCCATTGTTGGCTCTTAGAGCAGCCACATTTGGCTTTGACTTTTCTTCCAGCTGCTGTCAATATCCYGCTCTCTGGACTTTTTAGCCAACATCCTCCTTAGACAGAAAATAGGAACATAAATACCTAATGGGGTTATTAGCCCTCAATTGCTTCATTCAGAATGGAGTAAAGCAAGTGTGATATTAAAAAGAACAAAGAAGAAATGTAAGAAAAGAGAGATATGAGATAGAAATTGATCCATTTTACAAGTAAGCAAAAGGATTATGGCACTGAGGTGATTACACTGCTTAGAGGTTATAAGAAAATGAGATCTATTTGAAGTCCCTGGAAAGACCAGAAATGAGAACAGTGATKAGGGATACTTAAGGTGGTTTCAGATTTGCCACATTTTAAAAACAGACTTGAAGTGAGATGATGGAGTAAAATGGTGTTTGTGACTAAAAATAGCTGGAAGCCACGAGAGTCCCTCTGAACAGGATGCTAACCATTAGTATTTATATGTTTGGATGGAATACACAGCTGTTCTTCAGAGGCCAGGTGGAAATTTGTTTTGAATCWGAAGCCTTCCACAGATACAATGCTTCAGAGTGCTCATCTGTGTTTTAAAATGTTATATGATTTATATGAAATATTATATCTTTAAGGTTTTACTTATACATTATAAGAGGTGATGAGGCACCAAAAGTCTCTGGCCAGACTGTGGTGCCACAGAAGTAGAAAATACAAAGCAGATGCATCTTGTCATCACTGTGCATGTGTGGGGGGAATGTCAGTGTGGTTTGGATAAGGCTGTAACAGCACACACTGCTCTCCTTCCTAGTGACATTTTTTATGTACTTGTTCTTTTTCTTTTATACTTTTATTGCCTACTAAATGGTTTCTTTTGGCTCTGCTTTGTGTGAACCTCAGTGCAAAGAAAACAGTTCTGTTCAGAGAAGCACTTTGCAAACTGCCCTGAGGAAGAGTGAGCTGGTGCCTTGCTAGCATATAAAGCACCATCCTGGTCTTGGCTGTGAATCCACAAACTAGGATTTCAACCCAGTCATTGCTGAACATACCAATTTACTTTGTGAAAGGCTGAACAACAGAAAGGAGCTCTTTTTTGTAATGATAGGAACATAGGAACTTTTCGGTGCAAGATGCAAAACTCCTGATTTGATGAATTGGAAAACCCATCTGCTGATCCAAATGCTGTACTTGTGTTTTTGGGAACAAAGTTATTGAAGGAATAATACAGCATAAGCCATCCCTTCCTTCTCTGCCCAATCTGTGTCAGTGAGGCATTCTCTGAGAGTTGCCTGTAAAGAGATGGACCTGGACCACACAGGAATTACCAGCCTGGGTTCAGCCAAGCCCTGTCCTATCTCTGGCAGCTGCTGATGGTGGAGGCACCAGGGACACAGAACACGTGAACCAACCCATCCTGCGGGACAAGCTGCCACTTTCTTGTCTTTCTCCTCCTGCTCTCCTGCTTAACCCACCTCAGATGCATTAGCCATGTACCTTCACTCAGCCTGTAACACAAGCATAGCTCCCAGCAGTTCAGGAGCAGTGAAAATAATTACAATTTCATTAATTAAAGGACTCKGAACCACTGAGGTGTAAGTGCAGAGCCAAAGTGCCTCTCTAYTGCCTCTATGSATCATTGTYGTAAGCTCCTGATTCTCTGCACAGYTCAGCTTGGATTTTGCCACCYTYTAGGAATGCACTGCATGTGATTGGGCTGACAAATTTGGGACTTTTYCCTGTGACCATACTGMATGCTGTGATGGTGCATGGTCATTGGGATTCASTATGACTATATTTTTGGAGAGAAAACAGCATCATTRCCCTCCTGGAATTAGCAGAGCAGATAGAGGAAGAATACAGATTATTCAGGGCRAAGGTACTCTGTCTAGTGAGAGCTTCTGGAAGACTTTCAAGGAGAGCCCTTGCTTTCAAGTGGCAGAGACTGCTGACAATAAACTCGAGGTGACTCATAAACATGGTATCTGGATTTGTCTCAGAAATTGACTGTGACATTTGGAAGTGCCAAATGAAAATGACAACTTTTAATGTGGATTTCCCTTATTGGAATAGATCATGTATTTCGTGCTGTAAATGTGCTGGCCGTAATCTGCTTCTGTGTTATTACATTGTAATGTGCCTCTGGTAATGGCTTTAATAAAATGTCTGGAACAGAGCCTGTTAAAGAGTTTTCTTAGATTTAGATGCTCAGATACCATGGGATTGACTTTAGCACAGATGAACATCCTTTGACGAGAGAAGATTTCTTAAGAATATTAGGGAAGACCCTCATGTACTRCAACTTGATTTAAAGCCACAAAAGTAATTTCTGTTCTTTGACTATTTATGACTAGAGGAGTCAGGCTTCTTCTAATCTACATCAGTGAAGCATATCCATTCTTACAGCACTCACTTTAGGCTAAGATGAAATAGCTTTGTGACACACAGCTGCAGTTTATGGCATCTTCCTGGATTTCATGGGTAGAGAGAGTAACAGGGAATGTGGGAGTGTAATTTTCTGAGAGAGACTGTAAGGGCTGTGCAATGAGCCTCMCTCCTGCCTGTTGGTTCTGAAAGCTGAGCTTTCAGTGAGGAGAGCCAAGTATTTGCCAGATACGAAATTACCGGGCTCATTTGTCTTCCACCTTCTGCTCCYGTGACATGCTTATTCCTTCCTTCATTTTGGAAAATGACCTTGTGATCCTTGCTTCCAGCATCACACTATTTCCAGAGCAGCTGCATAGAGAGCAGTGAAAAATCTGCTCCCTGCTATTACGGGGTAAAAGCACTATGAGGGGAGAAAGCACAGGGTGTCCTTGCAGCAGGAGCCGGTTCCTGCTGAAATCTTGCAGCTTGCCACCTAGCAGAGAAGTGGACCTTATCTAGCCATGATTAATGCCTGCCCTGTGGGTGTGCCTGCTCTGTCTTCGTTTTAATAATAGATTTTTAAAGCCCGTGACAGACTGTAATTGTAAAATGGCTTTTCTGGCCCTTTCCCAGATCAGGGGCTGTAGAGGCCAACATCAGAATGTGCTATACAATTTGGATCAGATACCCTTTSGTCGCAGTTATGGTTAGTGCAATTGCAGCCATGCACAGAGGATTGCCTGGGAAGGGAAAATGGTTGGGTTTAYAGCAGAAAGCATGCGAGGAGGAGGCACAGTGCTGTTCTGGTAGCAGTTAAAAGCAGAGGAGACGAGCATAGTTATCTGGCCTGTTTCAGTGTGCCTGTGAATCCTTACACATGCATAACAGGGGGTGTTGAAAAACTTAACAGAATTACTGCTGGGGATGTATCACAGCCTACATACTCTGAAAGCACTTACCTCAGTTTAAGTTCAGACATAGATTAATTTAACCAAATAACTTGTTGGCTTTATCTGGAAAAGCATGTTTACATCTTTCTAARACTCTTAAGATTTCTTTCAAACTTKTATTTCATAAACTGCTTTTGGTTAAGTCAGCCCAGTCAGGCTGAGCTCAATGCCGCAAGCTTTCAGGCGGAGCTTYACAGCAAGACTCGTCATTTGCCTGCTTCTCACATAGGGCTTCCTCTTTCACTGTCATTAGTAAGATCTGAGTGCCTTCTGTCATATTCTGACATGAACTGGGAGAGATTGAGATGTTATGTTGGCAGAAAGCAGATCACAGGCAGAAGAGAAACAGGGCCTTTTGAAAATCCTGGGGGTATTTGCATCWACAAGGATGTTTGTGATTATTTCCCTTCCTGTTCACCTGCCAGGTTCTGCTGTTGGATTACATGTGTTACTTAGGTCCACAGTGAGGTCCATGAAGAGGTGACAAAAGCATCTCCCCAATGTCCCCATGCTTCTGTCCAGCCTTAWAGAATCACAGAGTCATTAAGGCTGAAAAAGGCCTCTAAGATTRCCAATCAACTCAGCACCATCGCCATGTTCACAACTAAACCGTGTGCTTAAGTAAGAATCACAGCCACACATTTTTTGAATACCTCCAGGGATGGTGACTCCACCAYTTCCCTAGGRAATCTGTTCCAGTGCTTGACAACCTTTTCATGAAGTAATTTTTCCTGATACCTAATCCAAACCTCCTCTGACACAATTTGAGGCCATTTAGTCTTCTTCTGTCACTTGGTACCTGGGCAAAGACACTGAGAGAAGAGACCAACATTCCCCTCACTACAACCTTTCAGATGGTTGTAGAGAGTGCTAAGATCCCCCCTGAGCCTCCTTTTCTCCAGGCTAGACAGCCCCTGGCTYACTCAGCTGCTCSTCATAAGAGCTGCRCTCCAGRCTGTTTCCCAGCTTCCCTGCCCTTCTTTGGACATGGTGTCCCCTTGGCAAATACTGTGGGACCAAAGCCCTCCTCCACCGGGTGCCAAAGAGCAGCCACAGAAGTCAGCACTCACCACTTTCACTCAACTGCACTCAGTTAAACAAAAATTGGCAGATTTTAGCAGATATGTGTCTCAGCCTTGACAGCAGACTGTGGCACAGGTGCTGTGTTTGTTTCCTTTCCCTGTAACACAAGCTGGCCTGGGTCAGGATTTGCTGGATGCTAATTTCATACAAATATTAAGCAATAATGRTACTTGCATGGCTGTGTGAGCCAGGAAAAGGAGACACAGACTTAGATAATGGAGATTTAATATAGCATGTCGCTAGGAGAGGAAGGGAATTAGAAGTCAATAAATAGAGAACAAAAATACATGAATGAACTGTTGAGCAAGGAAAATGTGTATGGCCTTGAGTTAAGCAATAGAGACCTGTGCCCTGAGCCTGGGAGAAAAAGCAAGACTTCAAAGTCTCCTTATTGCTCATGGCATCTGGAGAATGTGTAAGATGATGAATGTGTTAATTAGCTCACTGCATCTCAAGAGCTGAAATAGTTGGTAGGTGGGCTGAGCCATAAACTAAAATAATCCCAGCATGTGAGAGAGGATGAGCAGACAGCCTCAAGATTATATGGCAGAAGGAAGCAAACAATATCAACTGTCCAGCAAGAAAACATGGAATGAAAATACATATTTAAATACTAATCTATCTAATAATAGCTATTTGATACGAATTTTATTTTATTGCTACGCTTGTTCAGTAAAAACACATTTAGCCCATMAATAGTGTATATAACAAGAATGAATATACCACCTTTAGGGTATATGGTCAATGCATTCCTAGAAGGGAGTTTTCACTAATTATAATTTGTGAAATAACAAATAAACTATTATTTTAGTAACTCCCCATATCTGTTTTTACTCATGTTCACTCCCAGAATGGGGTAATCGGGTTTTATATGAGGCTGATATCGAAACTTAGAGCATCCCCAGAGATCTTTGGTAATTGAGGTTTACACATGTTAGAAAATGGCTTGCAATCACATTTAATGTATACATAAATCATCCTAAAAAGTAAACCAACAGACACAAATTATTTGTGTTGGTAAGATTGATTAAATTTCTCATCAAGATAATACAGAAAGAAGAGAGCACAAATGAACAAACTGCAAGAAATTATTGGATTACTCCACCTTCACGCTGAAATCCTAGGAGGATCATACCAAATTAAAAACATAAATTCATATTCAGGTACTAATGCACTGACTTTTCCAGTGGGCTGAAGATTGTTACTACCCACAGACTTCAAAAGGAATGATGGGTGATCAATTTGGATCTTAAAATAGATGTAGGAAGGTTAAGCACGGTGTCTCTCACAGAGGGCATYGGACATGGTGGGATTCCAGTCCAGGAGAGAGTCAAAATAACTTTTCTGAAGGGGAGTTTTGCCTTTTGGAAGGCCTAGGGGTGGGTGGGTGCTGGGGGTGCCTGATCCTGCCCCTGGGCCTTCAGCTCTGTTGTAGACAARGTGGAAGTGACTCTGGGAGCAGCACCAGGCAGCACTTTGCAGACAGATGCTTGAGAATAAGCAGGTGTCAGCTCCCTCAGACAACAAACCGGGGCCTCATCCTGGAGACGGTGCTTTTCAACCCCCCTGGGAAAGGTATTTGTTGCACAAGGGACTTTTTCCACCCTAGGCAAGAGCATGACCCCCTATTGATCATAGAGCTAGAAAGCACAAAAGCTGTGGCTTCACTTTCCTTTCTTTTTCCTTTTCAGTTTACAGGAGAGCTCCTGATCTGCAGGATGTGGTAGGAACACTGTCAAAAATAAACCAGCCTGTTACCCCTCTGGGAAATCCCTGCTTTTGCAGGATAAAGGGGCTCAGCATGTAGCTGACATCAAATGGTGCCTATATACAAATGTATACACATGCATACATGCAAACATACGTACAACACCGCAAGGAGACATTTTGAACAGCTTTCACTACTGGTTCACCACTCCTTCCAATTAAATCATCACAGTTCCACCACAGCCTTCAGTAAGAATGGAGAATCCAGCAGCAGAACCTCAAAATGCTACCCAGAATATCCTGACACCTCACTAAATCTCAGCAACAGAGTCATTCAGAGTCACAGTGCCCTGTGATATCCTTATCCGTCATTCCCTTCCCCCTCTCCCCACAAGGAACCTAACACAAAATCTGGCTCATTTTACTGTAAATGTGCACTAGGGAATCTGCTAAATTTGGCTCTATCAATACTGCACCTACACAACCAGAATAAAGAGCTTCAGTGTTTGAACTCAGCCCTTTCTCAAAACTTAATGTGCTGTGATGAAACTGAGAGAAAGGGAGGTTACTCAATAAGCTTAAGCCCTCGAGAGACAGAAAAATGTACTGARCAGTAGTTCATATAGTTACTAATTTTAGTGGAGTGTCTGACTTTCTTTACAGATTGCTTCCCAGGAAGAGTGACAAAAGCAGCAATGTGGTTTCAACTATCTGTTCAGAAACCTGGCAGAAGCAATGCCTGTTTTGCTACCCTACTTTTTTCTGGATCCCTAGCAGTGAGGGTGCTGCTCCTCTGGCAGGCCCCTGCTACCCCAGGGAAGGGGAAGCACCTCACTAAAGCAGGTGGGCAAAGCAGTCTGAGATGCACAGGGCTCTGAGTGGCTGGGGACACCAGCTTAGTTATCTCCTAGAGTTGCTGGCTACTTTCCCAGTGCTGGAGAGCAAGTCAGCTTTGCTATGGTCATGTTGGGGCTATCGAGGAGGTACAGCCTGCTGAAATCTCAGTACAAGACCAAGGATTTATGAGCTGAAGAGCTGCATGTCTGGCTGGCCATGGGGGAGGCAGGTGGCTATGTTCCTGTTCATGCAGAAAGACCAGTGCATGCAGTGGCACAAAACAGGTAAACCTGGCATTTAGCTGGAGACATTTTCCATCTCACTCCAAATCATCTGCTCTTCTTCACTGTGTAGGGGGGATCTGGAATGAACAGCTCCATGTGAGCAGGGGAGAGGCATGAGATGTGTTGTGAAGACTGTAACACAGCCTTTGGGAATCACTCCAGCACACTGAGGGCTATGGGGACATCAGCATGATTTGTACCAAATCTAATGGAAAAATCAAGTAATTCATTCTCAGAGAAGTGTAAGATAACAAAGTTGCATTAACAAATCTTGTCTGGTCAGTGCTATTTGCATATTTAATTGACAGAAAAGGGGAGACCATCAGAACACGGAGGCGGCTATAAACTGAATGCCTGTGGAGGATGGATTGGCCAGCATGCACTTAAACCAGGACATGTCTTTCAGCTGTCTGCAAATTCTCAAGCATGGARGGACTATGTTCAAAGGCTTGGGTGAGCTCAGCATGTGCTAAGGAGCTTATCTGCTGCAGTAGGTTAGATCAGCCATGATAAGCCAAATTATGATGGCKGYTCACTTGCCGTTGCCAGTCCCACCRTATCTTTGGCCTGTCTGTGTCGGTGGGGATGGATCTGCTTAGACATTACCTCTGGGAGAGAAGGGAGGCTCCTGAGGATGGAGAAATGTATGCTGGAAGCCACACATAGATGTTTATGGGATGGGGCACATGTCTTAGMCTTTTTGTGGCTCTGACCCTTGGACAAGCTTTGCTCCTCAGGAAGGAGTACCATTCAGCATCACTGAAAATCAGCACTGACACTCCTAAATCTTAATAATTAGTTGAATTAATTATAAAAGATACAGAAAATAACACTAGCAAGGAATCAGAAGGGTTTGCTGAATACTCTCTTTCAATTTGGCTCATAAATGTTGCTGGGGAGCTGGGAGCCAATTCCAGGTGACTTACACTAGTCCAGATCCTCATCTTCACCCACCCCAGAGCTGTGCCAACGTGAGATATTTTTGGTTTGAAAAGAGTGTAAATGAACTGAGAGTTTGGCTCACGGGGAAGGATTGGATAACATGATGACAGAAGGGCTTTATAAACATTTATTATTCAAAATCTCTTCTGCAAACGTGAACACGCCTAGGCAATTATCTCGCTTTAGCCGCAGATGGGCAATTTTGATGCAATTATTATGCACCTTCAGTACTACAAAGCTTTCAGTGCCATTTCTTTTGAAAATGTCTGAATTAAACAGAATGACAAAACTAATGAACTACTGCATCTTTTTCCTGTCAGCTGCACAACATCTAGTAGATGCCACTGCACGCTTCATGCGAGAAGCTGCGTGATCATGGCTGTTAGCCCAAACGCAAACACCGAGCTTTTTGCTGAAGACAAACCAATCTGCAGCCTTCAGTAGCTGTGTTACTTGAGGAAGGATGATTTGTTGTTGCACACTCAGATCAGGACATGAGATTGATACCAAGACTTTGTCATCTCTGTCTCAAATATCCCTAATGAGACGTTTCTACTTGTCCCTAAAACCTGTGGTTATTTACTGTTCTGCTCAAGACAAAAGCTTCTTGAGACTCCAGATATCAGCAGCATAATAGTGGGAAATGTCTGAAGGCACACTGACAAAGAGAACAGTTTGTTTTTAGCACAATTGTTATGGAGGAAATGCACTTGTCTCCAGTTTCTCGAAACCACTTGTGTCTGGTTTCTTGCAGCAAACACATCCGGGAAGCCAGCCGCTTTCTGTTGTGTTTTGTTTTGTTTTAATCTTTAAAACAAAGCAGAGCTCAAGAAATATAAAGCAGCAGACAAAGCTAGTTTGCAACCTGCCAGCCAAAAGTAAAATCCACAATTAACTATACATATAACTGGCATGATTTTCAAGAGGAATGTCTTCATTATGACTCCTGTTTGCTTGAAAATAAAGCCAATTCACTGCTCACTTTTGAAAAGACCGCAAGAAGATCTCTTCAGCAGTTCGGCAAATTTTAGTTGTCCATTTACTCTTGTTAATAAACGAATCTGTTAACACATGAAATAACTGTTGGTGGTATGATTAAATCTTCCCTAGGTGGTCCCAAGTAATTTGTCTGGACTGCTATAACCTGGATGGCTGCTGAGCCAAACCAAGCCCTGGTGTATTCCCTGCTAAGAGCCTGCAGCCAGCCAAGGACTCAATAACACTATGGAAGCACACTGCCCACTGAAATCACACAGGATTTATTGATCCAGCTTAGCTCATGGATGAGCTGTAAGTACTATCATCATGCAAATGTTACATTTCAGCAGAGCACGTGCACTCTGCTTCCACAACACACCCCATTTGGCCCACCCAACTGATTCCCAAGCATTCACTAAYCACTCTTTGAGCCTCTTCTTCAGACTCCTGACAGATCACTTGCATAGAGAAAAAACACCTCTCTTGTTTCAAATACCACCCTTATTCTGCTTGATGTCACTTGGCTCTTTCATTTCTCAATCCATGGTTTAGCTGACCTTTATCATACTCCCATACAGTTATCTGTCTTAGATGATCAAGAGTACAACTCTACTAAAAAATCCATGTGGAACTTGGTAAGGCAGAAAATTACGGCATAGGAACTATCTGGAACTATAGAAGAGCATGATTTTGTAAACTGTCTGAAAAATCTACGAAATMAATAGAACTCTTTGTTAAATGCTATAAGACTTTCAGAGGGTTGGTCTTAATTGTAAAAAATTTCATGAGCAAGGGCAAGTCTGCATGTATTAACAGAAAGAAGCTGATTGTGTGTCTATGTCACTGTATCCTCTTCTGCCACACTATTTTTCAACACTAAGATTTTCTATTTCAGTTCTCCAGAATCAAAAGACATTTTTTAAAAAAGTAATGTGGAGGAGTGGAGGTATTTCAGTCTGGTCAAAGCCTGAGTTCTCCTCTGCAAGATGAAATACAACTAAATAATTATTAACTTCATATTTTTAATATTCACTGAGCCAGACCCTTTCTGATAGAAATTAGGAAGAAGTTAGTTGATGTRARGGTGGTCAGGCACTAGAACAGGTTGCCCAGAGAAGCTGTGGATGCCCCATCCCTGGAAGAGTTCAAGGCCAGGTTGGATGGGGCTTTGAGCAATCTTGGTCTACTGGGAGGTGTCCCTGCCCRTGGCGGGGGAGTTGGAACAAGATGATCTGTAAGATCCCTGCCATCCTATGATAAAAACAGCATTCTGTCGTGGGGCTTGGTGCAGTTATTCCAGACAGGGTCAAGCACTGCCTGCACCCATCACATTTAATATAGAGAACATAATGAAATACTGAAAATGCTAGATGAAGTTTTGTTTGATTATTAAAAATAAGTTAAGCCCTCATTTTAGTGGCTTAATACCATTTCTTTTYAAGTTTCAAGGTTAATAAATAATAAATCAGATGCTCACGGTCTGAATCAACATATGTTTGCCTGAGGACAGAAAAATATTTAAGGCTGCTCTGGCAAAAAGAGGCAAACAGAAAAAGAAAGGGCCATACATTCTGGCACCTGTAATTTTGGGGTATCCTAGACACAGAGAAATAAAATATGCACTAAAGCACACCTAAATTATGCCTCATTCAGTGTCTGCAGATCACTAATCATGAACAAAATTAAAAAGTAGATATGATATGGTTCTGCACAGAGCAGGTTGGTCTAGAGCAGCCTCCCTAGGTCCCCAGCAGCTAGAATTATGCCATGAATCTGCAATTTGATGTTCAGGGTATTACAGTCTAACAAGACCACCACTTGTTAGATGGAAAAAAAATCAGACAGCATTACAGGCTGTAGTTTCATTTTTCTTTCAGTCAGTATTAAGAGGTACTGAAAATAGAGGTAAAATTCTTGCTATTTTCTAGTGTCCTATTGAACAGGAGAGCTTTTCATAGCAGAAAAATTACTTTTCTGTACTTGGAAATCTATATGTACTCCAGCTGAAGGTATAAGAAGCCAGAGTAGTGAAAAAGGTTGTAGTTTTCAGTGCAGAAAAAGCAAGATACAATTTTCAGTTGGCCTGCCCAGCCTCTGCAATAGATACATTGAAGAGAATTAATTTAAAAAAATGCAGTATTGTGGTGAAGCAAAACATTTTTCTAGATGCAGTGCAAGGGCAAATGTCAGATGACGTACAGGAAAAAGACACAGAATCCTCCTCTAGCATATGGGCCTGGATTCATACACACCATTCATACCAGGGTRCCTCATCTCCACAATATACTATGTTAAGGTTAATAATACTGTCATTGAAGGGGCACTCATGATGACTTGAAATCTCTGAGGTTTAACAGTTGTGAATGCTGAAAGAGATGGGGAATGCCATCCTTCACATATGGCTTCCAGAGGCCCCTTCCCCTGTGGGAATCTGAATGTTTCACCGAGGCAGAGGAAGGGYTTTGAAGATACGAAAGGAATGTTGCAGAAAATCTCTAACTGCTCATGAAATGAACAGCTTCAGAAAAGGAGTAATCAGCTCCAAAGAGAAGGGACAAATTTATAAATTAACAAACTACAAGCAACCAATGCCAGCTTYAGGTGGAGAAGTGCTCAGTTGAAGGTATGAGGAATAGGGAACAAATGAGGCAGCTACAGTAGACTTAGTGTAGGCTTGCTTAGCCAAGAGACCCAAGTGACATGGCAATGCCCATAAGGCCATAAAGTAAATGAGACTCTTACCTTTAAACTAGCTGAGTTGTAGCCCTGACCCCAGGGACTGCCAAGCCAAACCAACAGGAGRGTTGTTTCTTTTCTACAACCAGGCTAAAGAGAAGTGGTCTTCATTAACTGCCACCCAAAGCAGGCGAACAAGGAAACAAACCCAGATGTTGTTTGCCTTCTTCATTTTTGGATTTGATTCTCTGCCAAAAAGCTACTACTTGGAAAGGTGTTTTAGGATTGGAAAACACAAAATGGTTGTACATGAGTGTGTGAATACATACATAAACCTGTTTGTCCATCAGCTCATATCTTAATATTACTTCTCTCCAAAACCCCTTATGGATGCTCCCAGACAACATTATGTAGCTGCTTGACAGGGTTTTTCAGTTTATGGTGCCCTGTTCATATACCTCTGTTGCTGCCAACCTTCACCTTCRGCTGTCTGTCCCTTTTTACCAGTTACAGCTTTGTCTGACATGCAAGGGTGGCCAGCTCCTGGAGACCTGGACTGAACAGGATCCTCAGCCTCAGGTACCTGTGCATTTATATGAAGCTGCCTTTTCATACAAACACAAACAAACCTGGAAATCTGGACACAGTCCATAACCACTAGGCAGCTGGACAAATAGGTTTTTTCCACTTCTGTAGTACTGCCAGCCTCCAACACTTCTCACTGTATCATCCGTCTTTATTGAGAGCTGTTAATTATAGCTACAAAGTCTGTTGTCATACATGCACTTTCCTTTTTTAAAGCAGCTTTGAAGGTAGATGGCTTCAAGATATTTTGACACAGATCTGGGCTGCAAATAAAAAAAAAAGCAGAATTCCTTATCACTCCTTCCTGGATTTTGTTGTTATTTTTGTTGCTATTGTAAACACCATGGAAAATTATCTTGGACAGTCCCAATTAATGAGTTTGTGCACTGGGGGTCTAGGTACTTGGTGTGGTGACCAAGGTAAACAACATTCTGCAAAAAGACCAGCAGTGAAACCTTCTACCATGTTATGATGATTGGAAAAACAGCAAATTGATGCTTACCTCAGATTTCTGCTTCTTTCTCTGTGCAGTAAACACGATCACATGCTCTTTTCCCAGTCCCATTTTTTTTTTTCCTTTGCCAGCCATAAAACACAGCTACTTAGAATTCTGTTTGTGTGTGCAAGTCATGCCTGGAGGCAGGAAAGGGAGGAGGTGACCCAAGGCCCTTCAGCCTGGCCTGGCTTTGTCCCATGGTCTCAGTGAGTGCAGAGAGGTCAGATCTTCTCGGGTAGGACCAGTATAGGTGGATTTGCTCTTGAGGTCTCCTGAGAAAAGCCCTAGCAGTGTGGGAGCTTGGCTGCTTGCTCAGCTAGCCAGAGGCAGTGTTAATGAAATGCAGTTTAACTACTGACCAGAGATCATTCTGTGCTGCAAGACAGAACATTTTTTTCCACACAAAAGCCATTACATAAATACATTGTTTCATAGCACATGCCCTGTCTGCAGGTAACAAGAACAATTACTTCTCTTTCTAGCCTGCCTCAAGCACTGTTACCTCATAGGAGGCACATAACATAATTATTTTGAAGCATCTGTTCAAGCCACAGCAGAGGAGACAAAAGTAATGGAACAAGACAAAATTACAGGACATTACTTAATTCAATCATCCTTGAAATGATTTTGCAAACCAGGCTCAAGATTAAAGAATATGGGTTTCTCCTGAACAGGTACTACCCAATTTACATTCTCACTCAATTAGCATTTCCCAAAAGTCCTAAGGCCCAGAAGAAGTGATTCTCAACAGATGAAGGCTCTTCAGATTAAGGGAAACATTTKCACAGGACATGAATGTTAAGCTCTTTGCAGAACATCATGGTCTGAAAAAYAAATGCAAACTCCAAGTATAATCTGTGAGGTTAAATTACAAAGGACTGGTTTCCTAAAGAAGGACCYGTGACCATTTTTCCACAAAAGCTAAGACAAGTTCTCAGGTACAGTGTTAGCTACCTGAATAGCATTAATTAGCGATTTAGTAAAACAGAATTTTACAAGAAATCTCTTAAAGGTATTTCCAGGAGTTGCAAAAGATGGGGYAGGTTTAGAAAGGGAGGTAAACACATAAATGCCACCTTATGTTCCTGAGCCCACCATGCAGGCTTACCATTGTGACAGCTAACTCCATAGAAGTTAGGACTTGGGCATTAATTTTGTGGCTTTCTGCCAGCCACTCACATCAAGAGCTCCATACCATTTTGAGGTAGAGAAAAACCATCTCCTACACCATGCTCGAGGAGAAGTTTTTTAAGCTTTCAAATGGAGGACACCTAGAGGAGCAGTATCTCAATTCTAGTTAGGTGCCTCACTCTGGGATGGTGGAGGGCTCCCACTAGCAGSCAGTTTGACCACAGCCTTTCTCTTTCTCCTCACCTTTTCCTGCTGTTTACCTTCCATACCTCACATTTGTGTTTCTGCTGTAGGTTTTGCTCTGCCTGTGAATTTTGGGAAGAAATCAGGCATTCAGCTCGAAGCCAGTAGTACTGGAATATGCAGTGTGATACTGAGAACCCAGCTGCAGTACATTTCCTCTCTAATGCAGCCCCTGGTACTGTCTTCAGAGGAGACTGATGTGAACAGAAAGCTACTTTAGAGAAGCTCTGGAGCTGTCGTTTTCTCAAGAACAGGCAGCCTGTAAGAGCGTATTTTTGACAGCTGGCTAAGGAATTTTTGTTTCAGGAGGCATAAAGACCAAGAGACCATGACATTAATCTTTAATCACCTAAGGAAACCAGTCTCCCCAAAGAAGCGGCTGCAACGATGACTTTAGGCACTCATCTGGCAACAGTGCAGCATAGCTGTATTATGTCAAGGCTGCAGGGAGAAGCCACCTCCAGAACCCCTGTGGGTGACAACACACCTATCCCTTGTCCCATGGGGACACATTTTCCTCTTCAAAAGGAAAGAAATAGGAACTGCTGCAGGTTCGATGAGGAAGAGGTAACAACTTAACTTGAGAAGCAGAAGTTAACAACAGCATCACCCTGTGGCTTGGGCTTCAGCTGAGCTAAGCCCAAATGAATGTTCCAAGAGCGAGCTTGATGCCATACAGACAGTAGGTTGGACATTGGACAGATGCCCAGCAGAACTGCCACTAGCACAATCATCAACTGCTCCAGCAGAAGGCTTCACTACTACTGCTACTTCTTCATTGTAGAATCTGGCCTTGTCTCCAGCTGGAACCTCTGGCAGAAAAGTGCATATTCACTGAAAACAGTCAGAGCAGTGATACAGTAGTCCATGAATAACACAATGCCACCAGCAGCTCAAGTGTCTGTGGGAGCGATAAAGATGACTACGAGTATCATAAACCTCTTGTACAATATCCACATCTTCTTTTAATTAATTGCTTTGATTCCAAGCACAAAAGTGAGGATTATAGAGATCAAAATGATTGAATTTGGAGTTAAGCCTAACTGGTCTCTAACTCAGGTAAGAATCAAATGCTCTGCCTTTTAGTTTCAACAGTTCATTCTGGTTGGGTTTTTTATCATTATTTTTATTTTTCCCAATAAGCTAATGTGAACTCGAAATGTGAAGTGATTTTATTTTGAGGGGCACAAAGAAATTAGGTATTATTTTAAGGATAATGTTCTGAATTAGACAAATAGAGTTTATAAACTGAAGTTTTTTGAGAGAAAACATGCTTCATTGGATGACGCTTGCTAAAAACAGTTGCATTTGTCTTGTCTTGATGCCTCTGCTGCTTATTTATGACTCTCTTAATGCTGTCTGCTCTGGTGGCGAAGCTCCCATCTAAGTAGTAATATAAATCAGTAGGATGCCAGAAGTTAACCACACTGCAACATTTTAATGCTTCTGGGTAAGAGAGACTCATGAAGACAAACCACTGAAAAATCGATAGTAAAACAGCAGCCAGTCGTGCCAAATGGCTCTGACCTTCTTTCCTCTCAGTTTCATCGTGGCCAGGGGTTTGGTTGCCAGTGCTGCACAGTGGGGTTCTCTGCCTGATGCAGAAAAGGAGGGCARTACCCACAGTGCAGTGAGTTGCACTTTCATAAGAGTCAGGATTAAACTAATGGACTCAACTCCTTGAGTCACTGGGGGTGATGGTCATCTCTTCCATGGTAGCAGAAATACCTGTGAAACATATTTAGAAACTGGCCTACATTCTCCTGGACCTCAAGTGAATTTATGGCACTGAAACTTCGTGGCTCCTGGAGAACCAAATGTTGATTGTGAGCCCATATGCATATAGGTTAAAAGGGACTCTTGTGAAGTCAGTGTACTGCTAACTCAGAGAGAGCAAGATCTACTACATTAGTCCTCTACCATTGCTGCATCAGTAYTTTGGTTCACTTTGGTGTTACCTGCAACTTTTTCTTTCTTTTCAAAGAAAAATCTTCAAATTCTAGAAGATTAGTGGCAGATAATTTGGGGGCAATATAGAGACAAAACTCTGAATCAGTGAAAAAGAACATTCTAAAACATGTTCAAATGTGGCTGCRGATCAGTGCAGGTACTTGTGATGATCCCTTCACTCACACAACACACGAGATAATTCAAGGTTTCAGAAGAGATTTAGTTCTAGCTTCTGGTGCTTTCTTTAGTCCTAAAACTTCATGAAATAAAAATAAAGATCTAAATGATAAAAAAATAAATAATTATGCAAACGATTTTTGAAAGTCCTTCTTTTTCCTTCTCAAAAAAAAATTTAAAATCATTAGATAAGACCATGCCATCAAAATAAAKAAGCTTTCTGAGGTATTTTTCTAAAAATTGAACAAATCTCTCCTTTATTCGTCCCATTTGGCACACAGAGGGTGAATCTTTATAGAAGGCATGTTTAATTCTGCCTAGGGATACACTAAGCTAAGCAATATCTTGGAGTGATTTTAATTTAATCTTTCATGTAGCCAGGGAGTTTTAAGCCCTGATGCTTTTAATTTATGTTACCTCATAAATTAATCATGTAGGTATGATGGAGGATACCTCACCAGATTAAATGTGTCATTTTCTAAAGCTGTTTGGAAGCAAGAAGTATGAAGTACTCTTAAATGATGCATGAGGTGCACAAATAATTATATATGTTATTTCTGGACTGGACAATRAATAATAATTTAGTTACAGTAATTTTATTTTAAGCTAGTGAGCACTTACACAAGAAGTAGGAGAGTGATGCTGACCCTGGCATGCTCTTTGGTGACTTCCAGAGCTCTCTGTATCACTCCCAACATGCAGTTCTGTGCCATGACATCCTTGGTARCAGCCATAGGAGAAGTTCTCCTGAGCAGTCTACGCTGGGGCACAACCCTGGCATTTGATGGAGCAGCACAGGGAGTATAGAGCAGTTGGAGGGAATGTATGAGTTCTGGTTTGCTATGAAGAGTGATTCTTCCCATGGTGTGCACATTCCAATAGTTACTTCAGCTTAAACAGCAAGTTCCTTATCATGCAATATGGTTCAGTCATAAATCCTTAATGTTCACAATGTGGCCTAATATTCAAAATCTTATAAAGAAACTGAATTAAGCTGCTCTTACATTCAATGTGGCACTACAAAATTCTGGTGGCAAATTTATTACTATTGTACATGCTATAAAAAGGGAAAAAAAAACATCTGTGTAGCTAAAAACTGATTTATGTCTAGGACAAGTATGTTCTTCCACGAGACTACAAAACATAAAATTTTGTGTATTTACAGCATAGCATACATACTGGTACAATATAGCAGGAATTTAAAAACTGTAATAAACCATATAATCTGTGTAGGAGGGACTATACATCTAGTCACTGTTGCTACATTTTATGACACCCCCCCCCCCCGCCTTTAGTGCATTTTTCCTGGTAGTTGCCGTTCTTTCCATGCTCTTTAGCTGTACAGGCAGGTCCCCAAAGTACACCTGCTGGCTCTGGTGCCCTCAGGAAGGGGCGGTGTGAAAGCCCTGCCTGTGCCAGGCGGAGGGGAGGCTGAGMTGCACAGGCCTGCTGAGGTGGCTGTGCAGGTGTACTTGGGGAGCTTTGCTGMCAAAAAAAACATTAGGTGCCTGTGGATTTTAGCAATCTCTGTAGGCAAGATCTGACAACCCCTTCCTTTTCTACCTCATTGCTAAGGTGACTTAGACATCATATTTCCACCTTCTCCCACTACTACCTTTGAATTTATCTTGTTCCAAATTCCTGCCAGAGAACTCAGATAATATGTAAAATATAGATCAAAGTGAAGATAAAAGAAGCAGAAAGTGATTATGCCAGTTCCTTTATAGTTCTAGGTCAGAATTGTCCTCTTTTAACTACATGAAGGTCCACGAAATGTCTCCCTAACATGTCCAACAATACCTGGACTGCAAGCTCTCCTGAAGACGGTGATGCCTCACACAAATTTGCAAAATCCCTGTATATGTCTTTCTCTATACATTTGCTCAAAATATATTTGGAAAAAGGAGGAACAATTAAGAGGGGAGGCTGGACTGCAAGGCTCAGGTTTACTGATGTATACATGTGACATCTCAGCTGTAAAGGAGCAAGCAGACAAACAGTAATCCTATTCACAGTAACTCTTCGTCCAGCACCACCAAAAGGCCTCAGTGCAGAGAGTGGACATGCCRAGGCAGACACTACGTAAACACATGGTAAGGGGGAGTCCTCCCTCCTCCCTAAAGGACTGTCTCATCCAAAAGAACAGAGAGTACAAGGAAACCAAAGGTCTGCAGTGACTTGCTCCAAACCACAGAACAAATCTGCAGCAAAACTCGGAATCACAGTCGCATCTCCAAATGAACACATCTTCCCTGACACCAAGAAAAACCAAAGTTAACCCTATTCAGTCTGCTTGTCAGACACAGAAATACACATTCTGTCGGGAGCCTGGGCAAGCCTAATGCTATAGATGTCCCCCTGCATCCCAAACAGGCTGCAGGGCTTGCACCTCCTCCTCAATTCAGCCCTCATTTAATTAATGAAAGACATAAACCCACCAACTGTATCAATTTATGGCAGCAATGAATACAGTGCATTGGGTTTTTAACCCCAGGGACCTGGCAAACCACAACCGCTCACCCCAGAATTCAGCAGTTTTTAAAACGTTATCTGARAGCAGATGGAAAGAAGAATTCTTAAAACCAAAGGTAATTGCTTTTAGGCTAGCAYTTGTTGCTGTTTTTAGATTAAACTGTAACTTTCTGTAACCGCCATACTCCTCTCATCACTGAAGCAACCACATTTTCTGTGAACAAATACAATCAGAAGACTGAAGTGCAGGAAACATGGCACTAATGAAAATGCTTTTAAAACTTCTGGATCCTGCTCTAGAACCAACAGTGAACAGTGATATTCTTTATCTGCAGCCCCCACATTATCTACAAGATGAAGAAACTATAATGATGGCTAAGCAGTAAAATTTCTTAACCCTAGCCAACTGAAGCAGAGCATTTCCTGAGTACCCTGGTTTCTTAGATTTTTCCCTGTAGTAAGTTTCCACCTTGCTGCTGCACAGCTGGGAGCTGAGAAATGTGTACTTCTTACTGTTTACTTTTCTGAGCTACTTCATTAAAAGTCTATGAGCCCCACTGTGTAACAGAAGGGGAAAAGGTTGTTCACATCCTTCCATGTACCAGGGAAACTCTCTGACATGGGACATCTTGATGGCTGACTCATCCCATCTGTCCCAGACACCTCTCAGGCCAAAATGAGCAGAGTGGAGCTGAGGGAGGGCTCAGCAAGAGGCAGACAGTCCTTCAAGTCCTTCAAGAGCATCCTCAGTTTCTCAAGGAGGATGGGCACTCCATGAGCAGCTCAGGCTCTGTGGGTTTGGCTTGCTATAAAGACAAGGTGTGCTGAAGACGAAGTGCTGCCTTTGGTTATGACTGCGCTTCCTCCCGGAAATAAACACAACAGTTCAAGTTTAGTTGGGATCAGAGCTTGGCCTTTGATGTCAAGGGCGTAGTGCCAGGAAAATACTGCAGTAGTTTTTACTCAGCTATTCAAGGCTCTGCTCTAGTCCTGAGCTTGGAAAAAAAAAGCTTACTTAGCTTACTCACAGACTGACAGAAGTCAACTGTGGGYAGGGGAAAGAGATATTAATGAAGAAAAACTATGCTTGCAGAAAACTCTTGATAAATAATTGTAGAAAATGCAGACTTTCATTACATGACTTGTATGTGTTGGAAATAAATGTGGTTTTCTTACTGCTGGAGTGAAATCAAATTAGGAATAATAACAGCACCTGGCACAGAATAGGACACACAATGAACTCAGACCATCCCTTAACAAATCTGGAGAAGAAAGCAAACAAAAGTTTGATTTAACTGACTGATTTGAACAAAATGTCTGCTACGTGTAGAGCACCATGCAAGAGCCACAGGATTAAAAAGGAAAGCTGCCCTACCTGTATCTTTGCTTTGGAGACTGCTTTTCAGCTGACTTAAAAACATGTCCAAGATAATACAAAGGAAAGAATAAAAAGTTCCAGTTTGTTGCAAACCACGTTAGAGTGAAGGGTGCATCGAATTTCTTAAAGGTCAGTTTTGCTAGCTGGGTTGAACCTGACCAAGAGGAGCAGACACCCAGGACCATGGCCACACCCCAGAAAATCTTCTTGAGTTGCGTCACGGAGCATTTCCAGCAGCAGCGGCTCGCCCTTCCACTGCCTTCCGCCCCAGCTTGCATCTGTGCTTCGGCTGGGGCTGGAGACTCCCGGGAGCGCTCATCCCCTGTGGAGAAGAAAGCACATGGCTTACTAAGGAAATCCATCCTGCATTTTAGTTTTCAAATCTTAGGTCCTTCTGCAGTCACATGGAGATTTATGAGCAAAGTAACCCACCGGATCTTGCCACAGAATGTCCTTTGTTTTTAGATCATTGCAAAGATTCTAGTTGAACTGAGGCATAATTAGAATGCAAATAACAATTATCACCTCTAGATTTAGAAGCTGTTGGGTAAAATGGAAGTGAAAATTACATGTTGCTTTGATGTACGTAGAAAGGCTTAACACACCACTTAAACCTGTACTGTTAGGATGCGTAAATGAATGAAAAAATGAGTATTGAGTTTAAAAYTGGGTATTGAGTACAGCAGCAAAGGGGATTATACCAATACTTGAAATTGTTATTGTCTTGGAAGATGWGGAAATGGCCAGTTTATGGAATATGGTGTTTCTTAAAAGAGAGGGAGGATAATTTATTTAATCTTGAAGTTAAGCAAAATCACTGCAACATAAATAGCGTGATTGACACTGAGTTGGATCACCAGGCATTTCGGTGATCCCTGGAAAAACAGGTCTCTGGAGACTGTAGCCAGATGGCAAGAATTAGACCAACCCACAAGCTGCCCTGAAGGCTATCCCTGACCAAGAAATCTGAACTTTTTGAACTCGAGTCCTGCACGAAGTGAGACTGGACTGGAACTTTGTCCCATTATAACTGAGCCTAGCATCTGCTGGAAATTTCTCTTCTGAAAGACCTAGCCCCTTCAATCCTCAAAGATGAATTGTTATAGCCCTGCTATCCTAGGGCTGTCAGTAGATACTGTATACAGCTTGTGAAGGAATGAGTAGAGAGTCTAGGTGGCTGAGTTCYCACAGAGATCAAAATGTGCTGGCATATATCAGCAGCAGGCCACTGTTTAGGGCTTTCTACCTGCCTTTCTTAAATTTACCCCATTCAACAGCCACTGAAGTTGTCAGTCACCCACATACAACTCTCAGCAGTGATTTCTCTTAGAGGCTGACTGCAGTTTAGTTGGTCCATTCACCTAAAACAGGAAGTAACTGTAGTTCATGTTGAAATCCAGGAATTTACAATTCCAAAAGTGTCCAGAAATTTACTGCATGCATTGAAAGATGAAAATATGTAAGTAAAGCCAGGACAATGAGAGACTTTATTATTGCCAAACATTTATATGTACTCAGGGCAGACTAAGAGAGATCCACATCCAAACAAAAAATCCTTCCTTATCTTGGTGTGAATTAATATTTGGAATGGAAAATCTCTAATTTCAAGTTAACCTAAATTTATATTTCCATTATGAAAGAAAATGTTTCTTTCTACAGAAAGAACTATTTAGTTATTTCTCTACAGATAAGAAATGCGTGATCTGAGCTAAAAGTACCATTAGTTTGCCTGGTAAAGCTGTATTTTTTAACAGCAAAGGCTGTGGCTTCTGTCTGATGGCCTGATACCTAAAAAGAATGTACAGCAGCAAAGATAKACACATCTAGCCTTTTTGTGCAGCTTTCAGAGAAAGAGGGATGTTGCTGATCTCTCCACTTGTTTTCAATAGGAGATTGTGTGGGCAGCCTCCCACATAACAAGAGATGCACCAGCAAGCCAAAGTTAATATGCCCTTGTATTAAACACATAATAGAAAGGTTACAAGCTACCKGCCAAATGTTACAAGAAGCTAGAATTGAAAATTAAAAGGCTGCATGTGAATGCTTAGCTCATTTAAAATAATTCGAAAGCATTTTCTTAGTAATATATTGCTTCTTTCCTCAGTGGACAGAGCAGCATTAGGGCTCAGTTTACCAAGCAATGGTACACTCATTTCTTTTAACCCCACCATGTAATGGGCACTTGACAGCACTCTCTTTGCTGTCCACCACACAAGTCTTGCAATGATTACTGGATTTTTCATTTCTGCTTAAGATCTTCTGGGCATTGTCACTGCAATATCAAGCACTTCACATAGCCTACCAAACTGCAGCATCTTTCTTTCCATGCACCACTGGAATTTCTGGGCACAGAAAAAACAAATCCAGGCAGCCAGTGCACCAAACGAGAGCTTAAGAGGAGTTTTTGCATCTGTGTCTATGCAGGTGCACTCAGAGTTTACATTTTTGAAACTGCTTGGAGACGTAGGCAAAAGTGTTCCACATTCTAGAATATAGCCAGTGGGTTATCTTCCATTCCCATCCTTCCTGGGAAACAGGAAACCAGGATTTAAACCACTCCTGTTGAAGATATCTAGCATTAGGTAAAATGCCTAAAGCCACTAGGGTGCACAGGATTTTAAGATGAGTAGGTGCTCTGAATCAMAACACTGAAGCTGTGTCAATTTTTCTGAGAATTGATCACTACAGTCTGATGCACCAGACACTCAACATCTGGTGAAGATCTTCTCCCCATGAAGGGCTGAAGCCACCTGCTGAGGTCCTCCTTGTACTGTGCACATACACAAGAGTCAGCAGTTCATCTGCACAGCTTGCACAAATTTCACTGCTTTCTACTCTGTTCCATGGCAATTAGTCCCTAAAGCTGAACTTTACTCATGTCTCTGCTGCATAGACAAAATTACCTGCCCAGGTATATTTGATTTTGTGTTCAACACACTAACAGAAACATTTGCTTTCAGCAATAGACAATACTGCATGCAAAATTTCTAAAGTGACCTTGCACCTGGAAAGGTAACTTTCTAGGGATGCTTATTCTTTTGATGCATTTACACACTCACACTGGAGATATGGATGGATTTCCTGATGATAGGAGTAAAAATCACTGTCTGATGATGAACAGATTGCGATAACTGTCAGTATCTGTAGTATCTGTCAGTGAAACAGTATCATGTCCTCATGATTGCTTGTGCTGCTGGAAGGTTAGATGTCAAATGGGCACAGCCTTTTCCAGTGATTGCGCCACTGACCTGGAAGATACCTGGGGCATAATCTGCCCCAAAACACCAGATTGYCTGGAGATGGCGGGCACTACAGATGATATACAACCTTGCAGTCTCATCCTCTACTTTACTGTGCTGGGCACTTGCCTGCCAGCTGGCAAACACAAAACCCTGAGCTGTAGTTTTCCTTGTCTAGTCCCTGTGTCTCTACCTGGGACATTTTCCTCACCCAAACCACAGTAGCACAGATGGGGTGACATTAAACCCACACATGGCTGCAAAGCTTCTGTCTCTAACGCTGTGCAAGAGTCAGCTGACAACAGAATACACATAAATTTAAAGATGGCAAAATGTCTTTTCAGAATCGATGATGCAGGACATTGAAGAAATTTGTTTCTGCAGACTTTTAATGGGCTGCTTCCATTGCTTCTTTCAGCAGAGGAAAAATGCCTATCTTGCTTTTACTAATTTTGGTTTTTCACTGTTCCTTTTGTTCATTCATTTTCTTCTTTCATAATCCAAAATGGAAGCATTCCTCCTCCCTCCCTTTCAGTCCAACCTCTCTTCCATGGCATTCAGAAGCAAAGGAAGGAAATACTTTCCAAAGCTACTGCCAATGCCCCTACCCACGGAGATCCCCAGCCCCAGAAAACAGAAGTCATTCTCTTTCCTCTGTTATGGCTAAGACCCTGCTCATTTGACTTCAGATAACTGCAGTAGGGACATCTATACCTGAGCTGTTTATTCCACAGTCCCAGCTAAAGGCCATGAAACAAAAGAGGCTTGGGAAGGCACTACAACTTTAAACATTTAAAGGTAACACCTTTAATAGGCTGTTTTAAAGTCTGTACAAGAGTCTTAAGACTCCTGTGCACAGCTAGACAGCTGTAGGCTTGCTGTGGGACCACACTGTACCTCAATGTGTATCTTAAAATTAGGATACAATTATGATACTGGTAAGAACCAAGGGTGGCATTCATCTTCTTCGTCTGAGACATCTGCTGCACAGACTTGTGTATTTGAGACAGTGATTTACACTTTCTGCATAGTTAGTAGACAGAAAAAAAGACATTTCCATAGCACGATTTATCTCCTCCTAAAGTAGATGATTAAAACAAGCCCGATGAATCACTCTCTCTGAGTGCTTGTTTCTCTCCACCAGCTCTAAACAGTCTGGGGCGACAAGCTGGAAGTAGGTGTCTCTGGTGTGGGTGTCTGAAGCTGGGTGAGATGAGTCCCACCTCTCCACCACTGCTGTCAGGAACAGGGAGTAAAGCCACCACAGACAACGCTGATGGACTCAGCTGCGCAGCACCACATGAACATATTCAGCTGTCATCAGTGACCTCCTTTAGCTGTTGTCAGACAGTCAGCAAATGAGGGAAAGAAGCATTACAAAAGTGCTGGGTGCCCCTGCCAACCCTTCAGAGCGAGAAAATCACCCTTACAGRCTAAGGTCCTGCCGTTTAGGGACCAAAACATGTACCTAATGAAAATGCACAACTCTTCCAAGTTCCCCAGGCTAGGAATGTGCTTCAAAGTAAGCATATTCTTAAACAGTTCTTTAAGTCAGGCTTCTGGAAAAAAATCTAGTAAAAAGAACAACCCTCACAGGTCTCTCTGACAATTACATATGAGACATCCTGAATGTATTTCCATTTTGTCAGCCTGTCAAATGTTTTGTAAATGCCTGAGCATTGCACAGAACAAGTTTGTAAAGCTGGCAAAAAATATATGCTTGTCATAAAGTGGGGAGTAGGAGCTGAGAGAAGTCCTGTGAGACTGTGCCTCACCCTCAGCATGGTTAGAGCTCTAGAAACCTGTGACATGCAGGGGGATCAGAGCTGGATACTACCCAAGGCATATTCTCACAGCCTTAAATGCTGTGTGACTTCTTCACCCAGTGTCTACTACATGGAGAGATCACTGGGAGACAATACCAACATACCTGAGAACATACACGATGACTTCTGATGGTGGTTTTCTGGACACCCAATATTATTTATCTCACTAGCAGACTCTTAAACTCAAATTTTGTTTTTATCCCATTCCAACCTACAATGGTATTTACCCCATTCCTACCACATGAACCATGCATTATTTAGGTGTTCAAGATCTTTGAGCTAAGCTGTTAAAAACCAGCTGAGGCATCATCCTGTGAAGAGAAGATGCAGTACCAAATTAATGAAGTAATTTACRTCTCTAACTACCACTGTAGTTGTCTAAACCTCATATGTCAGTATTTGTTCAAATATGTTGCCCAGGCATTTTCTTTGAYRGGTTAAAGTCTCAGGGATTCACTTSTCACCTGGCAGACCACCCAGYACCTAGTGCAGCTTTCTTGGGCCATTGTCAATGATGGCCTCTCCTTTCACAGTGGCTGGTTTTGAGAAACTGTTAATATTTCATTTCAGAAGCCAGAAATCTCCATATATCAACCTTCCTGCACAGTTGTAATGAGAGCACACTCAGCCCAACTTCTGCATCAAGGGACATTTCCTCCTTTTCCAAATYAGCTGTAGCTTTGCCAAAGCTGCTTGTAGCAGCTGTCACCTCCTCGAACCCCGCTAGAGCTCATCAGATGCCAAAGAATCTGCTCCTGGGCATGCCAAAGGACCRTGACTCCTAATGCCCACGTGCTTCTCTTTCACCCAGATTCTGTCAGGATTCAAAGACATTCAAGTATTTCCATCTCTCATTTTAGGAGTCATCTCCAAGAAATATTTCCATTCTGTATTTGTAGTCACTGGAATAATGCCTAATGCCTCACTTTTTCTCCTCTGGGAAAATTACCTCCTCAATTTATGCTTTCCTAATAAGTAAGGAAGTTTTCTATTCTGAACCAACCAGCTTTGCTGATATCTGGGTTCCCCTGGTCTTGGACTGCCTGTGGACATGCTCTTTGGCAGGTGGGTTACCCAATCCTTCTAGCTGAGAGATGTAACGCTGCTCTGTGAACTCAGTTGCTGAAGAGGGGCACATATTCACCTCCACTTCCTGAAGGAAGGGCTTCAGCCATTTACCTGCCAACTCAGCTCTGAAACTGAGTGCTAAATGATAAAGAGAGTGAGCCACAGTCAGAAAGGACATCTTGGGCAGCACAAAGGACAGCATCATCTGCTGGGCACACTAGATGATTCAGCCTCACTGGTGTTCTCTGATGGGGGTCAACAGGCACATTGACAAAGAAGATGCAGGTACCCTGTCCAGGTTTTGAAGAGGCTGCCAATCAAATCCCACTCCAAAGGCCTTAGAGAAAATAGGCAGACAGGGAAGGTGCTGGAATGAATAAAAGACTCAGTACAGGATAGGAACACAATGAGGAATATACACAGCAATGGGGGAAGTGGCCAAAGCTCTGCAGAGGTGGGCACTCTTCMTCATTAACCACAGGTTAACCTGACCAAGGGAGCAGGCCATGACGTGAGGAAGTTTCCTAATGATGTGAAGTTAGGCAGGTCAGGCAGGGGAATGGCCAGCTGCAGGGGATGACAGACAATGTGACCAGATCATACATTGGCAGATGGAGAAGTGTGCTGAGAAACAGATGCAGGTGGGAGTAAACAACCCACATGCTGGTCTGGCCATTGCCATCAGGGATGATGAGCTCTTCACAGGCTGCTCCATGGAAAAGGGTAACTAAGTGTTCAAGAGCAGTGAAAAAAGCAAAATAACTGCCAAAAATTACTAGGAACAAAGCAGAAAAAAAAWGAGTATTTTCCTACATCTGGGGAAGCTGCAGCTGTCAGCACACCCACACTGTGAGAGATGAATGTCAGGATAGAAAAYACATGCTCCTGTTCAATCCCACCAAGCTGCAGACAGGACCCGATGGACTTTTGGTCAGGCCCTATATGACGGCGGTGCGTGATTTTTGAGGAAGCTGCTCTCAGGTTCCTACAGGAAAGCTGTGAGTCCCAGTGGGTGGCTCGTGGGTGGGACTGTAACACAGCATTGCAATGACTTTGCTCTCATTTCCCCAGTTTTCCAAACATGGTTGGGGCTGAAGGTCTAAAAGATCAGTATACTCTTATTTTTTAATGAATATCAATTAATGTACCATAATGAAAAAATAACAAAACCCCATAAAACATTATTAAATCAGTTTTTAAATTAGAATATTTGGTCAACACAGCATTGCATGTATGGATTTTTAGATGCTATTTGAAAAAGGCTTAAAGTGCTTTCCTTAAATACTTTGCTYTTACGGTAACAGATAAAAATAATTTTATTTAATTTGATCAGGAAATACCGCATGTAAATTAAGAATAAATTAATATAGAAAATAGTTTTAAAGTCCAAAGTAGAATTATTTTAAARAACAAATTAGGTATTTGTATTAACAAATTAGGTCAGAAGGTCTGAATTTGCTTGAAGTTACAGAATAAGGGTATACAAACATGGGGAAAATTGCATGAACACAAACTCAAACCAAGAAAAGAGCATTCTGAGTTCAGACCCTYTTCTGCTATTGAAATTCATAGTATAAATCAAGCAATTACAAAAGTAAAGTGTTAACAATAATCTAGGCAGGATATTCCAACTTGTTGGATATTCTCGCCTTAATTTCAGCAAGGTAGAAAATAGGACTATTGGTTCATTGACAATCAAGGTGATTCCATCTGTGGAAATCTGTCCCATATCACCAGATCATCCATACAGCTTGATTYGTATCAAATAGGCCTAAGTTTCTTGTAGCAGATACTCTCACATCCTAAAGAATTACTCACAGATATAGTGGATTTTATCACTAATGGTTATTATGTATTAATTCCTGTTTTATCCTGTGCTAAATATTATATCTAAACTTAGTAAGAGTAGGAATTAAATAATCTCCACATATTTTTTGAAGATATGCCAAACTCTCCTCCCTAGCATACATATGCCTTTCTGCCTCTGTCAAATGTGCCAGCAAGGCTTGCTGCAAAATATATATTCTAATTCCTGTCAGTAATACAAAGAGAACTGAAAAGTTATCAACTTCATACTGCAGCAATTTGGACTTTAATCCATTTAATTTGCTTTCAGAGGCAAYTGCCTTGAAATCCTATTCAAAGTACTGCATTCAGATGGGTCTCATAATGATATTCTACTTTGAATTTTGTGAGATGAGGAGTTCCCCTAAATAATGTCCTTATTATTAATCAGAATTCATGACTGGAGTCCACATTGAAAATGGAAAATACTGGGTATTTTTTACACTATCAGCACTGTGGGACTACAAAGTAACCACCATAAAAGCATGCAAAGAGGAATCTTGATTTTAAGTTATATATTCTTGATATTATTCTGCAYTCCATTCTTTAATAAAAATTGGATGGAATCTTACAGTGAGTTACCTGGAGAAGTCACTGGGAGTTTCACCACTTGCTTTGAGGAGTTATAGAAGCAGAACTTCTATTAGGACATAAATTCAGATGCAACCAAAACTGTATTCTGAGCAAATTTTGATCAATCAGTTCAAATTTCAGACTGAACAAAGGGTTGAGAGATGGGAAAAAAACCAGGCTGGATTCTCTGCAGGAAACCACTGTGTTAATTATCCAGGTATTTGAGTGCTACATGTCTTTCYTGAGTAATAGTTTTGTCTCCAAGGGAATTCAATTACTTATACACAAATATAAAGAGCATATTTATATATATACAGGAAGGTCAGTGAATTCATATTAACTGTGGAGGCTCTGCTGATTGCACTTTATCAAAAACAAGACAATGTTCTTTCTTTCTTATAAAGCTTTCAAAAATTCAGAGCTGTTTGGCTTTCAAGTAAGCACAGTTTCAGACAGAAGATTCTGCTGTAGCCTGTTGGTTTCTTGCATAGTGAATTCTAACTCCACCTGATTTTCCTCCCAGAATCTAAAGGCTTAACCTGCTACATAACCTCAAACACAATGCTTTTCTTAGGTCCTAAGTTCAGAACAAGATAGTTGGAGCGTCTGTTCTCTGTCAACCAATAATCAGATATTAGTGTGGACTTGACATGGACTTGAGAGTGCTCATGGTGGTTAGAGTAATGCACATACATTTACAAAAGTCCCCACATGATTTACTCAGTGATCTACTGAAAGAAAGAAGAGATTCCTCATCTCTCAGCAGCAAACTCATCAAAAGCTGTCTCCTTTAAAAAAATACAGGTTTGCCTAGGTCCATGTGGGCACTGAAGTACTCAGTATAACTCCAAGCAAAAATACATTACATGCAAAAATTCTAGTTTCTATTTTCTCTCTGATACTTGCCTCATCCTCTTTGCAGTGAGAAAGGCTTCTGCAACCCACTATTCCTCACTTGTTTCAGTCAGCTACAGAAGACAGACTCATGCCTTTTTCAGTCAGAAATAAAATATTACCCCTGCTGAGAGTTGCGCTAGGGAATTTGAGGTGATTGTAGAAAAGGCTTTTTTAGCTCTTACTTCTTTTCTTCTGCACTCTCCATGACTGAATGACAAGGCTTATGGGGCTCACACTTGTTTGGGGTTTTGCAGTTGAGGAGGCTTGGGGTCAGAGACAGTGATACTGAACAAAATGTATACCTAATACTTCCAGAAGGGTCAGCATAGAACTTTTGTATAAACAAAGGGKGCTTGATCTCATGTCAAAATTCATGACTGGAGTAGGACTCACAAAATTTCCACGCTGCACTATGTCCGGGTGGAGTGGACCCATGTGTTTGGAACCAGACAATGAACACGGGAGGTGGTACCTGGTTTCTCCAGCACATGGTGGGCAGCTCTGCCTAGAAGCAAGCCAGCTCTGCACTGCTAAAAACACCTTGGATCCTGCTGCCTTTGATCTTATGCCGCAGTGGCTGTCAGCAAAGCTCAGTGAAGACTACAAAGAAAATCTACTCTTTCATTGGCCAAATTCCTGCTTCCGCAGGATGCTATCCAGGTCTGCAGTGGTATCTCACAGTTTATAATTAACAAAGATTAAGTGGGCTGTGGACTTAAGGTTGGCAAAGGTACTTCAGCCAAGTGGAGAGAGCTGCTTGCCATGTAAGTGAATGTGCTGTACTGAGCACAATGTGCTAGCAAAGCAACAACATAAATAATCCTATAGATGAGCCTTGTTGCTGGGAAATTGCTGGAGAATACATGTTGAACTAACTTAGACTTGCATGTTGGCTCTCACACTGAGCTGCTACAAATCCTACTGTTTACAATCGTTAGACATTAGGAAARGGGGACAAAATTTCTTTTACAAGAGTTATAAAATGAAATCAGGAGACAGTGAATAATGCATTCTAGTGGCTTCATATGTATTTTTTACTGGTTCTTGTTCCAGCTTCTCATGGGAGAAATCTATAATTTAATAGGTGGATTAGTAATCTGCTTAATTTTTGAAAGCAAATGTCTAAATTGATTCAAGATGACTACAAAATGCACCTTACTTAATTTAGGGATAAGTGGGTGAAATGTAATGGTCTGTGATCTATGGAAGGACTGATCCAATGCTGTCATTTTCAAGTTCTGTCATTGTAAATGAAACTACTGTTTGTCCATTGTGTGTACATACTGTCTCATTTCAGCCACTAAAGTAAGGAAGCTTAGATAAATCTTTCATAACTTATCTTTCTGCTTTATGCATTAAAACTCCTGCTCTGGCATTAATTTAGTAACATCAAAATGGCCTTGTTTTATTTTGTTATCATTTGAGGAAGGGACACGGTGCAGATGTAATGAGTCACCTTCGAACTTATACCTTGTGAGTTTGCCCAGGTGAGATGGCAGACAAACAACCAGCGGAACACTATCTAAGATGAGCTGGAGGGTCTCCCCAGTGAGTAATGAGCACAGCTAAGAGCAGCTCTTTTTGAGGCTGTTTAAAGCCTAAGAAAGCATGGTGCCATTTGGGAAGTGAGCCAGGTGTTATGCAACAAGAAACTCCTCACGCCTTTGGAACAAGATCTTGGCTATCTGCTCAAAAATGCTGTTGTGCTAACCGAAAATAGTGCAAGGAATACAAAAATTGGGCAAAAGCTGCCCTGAGCCAAAGCCAGTGTATAATTACTGCCCGTGTACACTTAACACTCAGTACCCAGAGTAAGCATGGAAGATGCTTTTCCATCAGCCGAATAAGTGACATATCTTTATCCTGCAGTAACAGTGTTGTGGGTTAAGGTTTCACATTTTGTTTCCTTTCTTGGGGAATTTTTCTTTCCCATTTTGTTGCTGGGATACACTGATTGCCAGGTCATCCTTTTGATGGCTGGGCGATTGGTGAAACCTATAAAACCTAGCCCCACCTGAAGAGTCTCCCTGGGCATTTCTTCTGCCTGGCAGTTTTGTTTTTTTTTTTTTTTCCTCTCTTTGGAGAGAGGGAAGTTCTCGTGGGAGTTTTGGGCTTGGGAAGGGTGTGTGTGTGTGTGAGCCAGGAGGTACCTGCACTTCCTGCCCTGCTTGGTTCAAGGGAGAATGGTGAGCCTGCTACCTGCGGGGGAGAGCTCGCCTGCTGCTGCTGCTGCAGAGCCCAGCATCTCCGCTCATTGGTTCCTGTTTGCTGCACTGTGATCTTCTGCCCCTGTGCCTTGCCAG
>NW_026623324.1:1746162-1869850 GCF_030028575.1 Malurus melanocephalus | reverse complement strand
TCATACCCACCACTCCAAGGGGGTCCCTGCCTTCATCGGCAAGCACCTGTCTTTCAAACCAAGACAAACAGGGTGCATACTGCTAGGTCCAATGAGAAGCAGACACACTGCAAACCTAAACCCCCAGGAATGAGAGCTTGTTACCGTTGCCTTCACCGGTTCCAGTTAGGAGAGGGCAAAAACTGCTACCATAGCTAAGGAGCAAGAACCAGGTGGGTCAAAGTGCCCTGATTGTTTACACTGAACACTGTCCCCTGTGCAGAAAGGCAGCCTGCACAAAAGCCAACACTTTGCAAGTTGATTTCTCCAGGAAGAAGCCAACACACATTCCATGCTGGGGGCGCTTCAGTAGGGAAGTGCACCCAAACCAACAGGCCTGTCTGAGCCACTGAAACACCGGCTGCTTCTGTTTCCTAGGATGAACGAGCACTGCATTGGTCTGCCATGTATGGCTTCACATGAAAAACACCAGGGGCCACAACTCTTGCTTCTACAGATGTGAAGTCCTGAGATTTTCACAGGGTGTAGCCTAGTGATCAGTCATATAAACACTGCCTGACTACCAAAACCTTTGGATGCCACCAGCAGAACACTGCTAATAGTAACACAGTATATACCCAGAAATATATTTATGCAGCATTTGAGCTTATRTTTCCCAAGAAGGAAGATTTAGTCACCGATTTCAATAAAAGAAGGCTTCTCCAAGCCCTACTGCACCCATTCACAGCCCTCCTGCAGCCAGAAAAATCTGTGTGGGAAGTTTCAGGGTCTATTCCTATCKGCTGCAGGTCTTTTCTTGCCTGGTCTGTGAAAAGATGTGCTGCTTGTTTTTAGGCAAGTTGTCTCATTCTGCAGTTTCTCAGCTGCTCCATCTGCAAAATGATGATAATAAGAATCTCATCTCTGAAGCCAACTCATGGAAGTTTTTGCTGCRCTTGGGATCTTTAGTTTGTGCTTGCTAAAGAAGCAAAAAAGATTTATTATTAACGTGATTACAGTGTTGATATGCTTGTGATGAATTCCCTGCAGGCATGCAAATATACTAAAGGCCGAATTTATTTCTCATTCATACTTACACAAATTCCCTGAAATTCCAGCAATGCAGGCAAGGTTACTCCAGATGAACATGTGGCAGAATCTGGTTCCATGGCAACTCAGTTTAGATGTTTATGTGTAATAATTGACAGCAGACAGGTGTTATTTGCCTTATAAGAAACTTTGAATATCACCAGTTACTAATTCCTGACAGAACAGTGCAGAGGAAACGTGCTATAAGGGGAGGCTGTAACACCATTTCCTTGGTGTTGAAAACCTGGGCCTAAGTGGGTCTAAATAGGGGCTAACTAAGTGAAGGACATATTTTCTCTGGTGAAGTGATTGTCCTGCAGCTCTTCATCAAAGCTGATGTTACCTGTCTTTGGAAGATCCTGAGATGCAGAGCAAGAATGGAAATCTTTACCTTCCCAAGGAAGACAAGTCAGTCCTCAAAGTACACTGTGCTTGSATGTACAAATAGGGTGAAACCAGTCAATTGGCTGGTCTGAGAGGAACAGCCACTGCAATATGGACAGAAGTTGGTGAGAAAAACAACAACAGAAAGATGAACAAGCATAAATCAGGCACCAAGTCTACATTTCTCCAAATATGAAGGGTGTACAATGGTACCAGGCACAGAAAATACATGGTGTGGTTACTGCCTGCCCGAGCAATGCATGTAGACACATTTGTCTTGAAAAGTGCTGGTACAGCAGGCTCTGAGCATACTGATGATTCAATCTCTGAAATAATTCGAAATGGCAGTCACGCTTCTAAACGCACAAAGTCCTTATCTTMCTTTTAAAGCAAAGAAGCCACTGCACCGGCAGGAAAATAGAAGGAATGCTAGAGGGCTTTRCAGCAATGCATATCAATGAAAGGCTCCTCTTGGCTAACCATCCTAGAACAGAACATATTCCTAGTGGCTCTGCCAAAGATCCTTGAAACGCCTTGATGGTGGTTGACAGGGGAGAAAATAATCATCACTATGAAGCAGATGAAAGTTTTTGCAGTCTTACTCTTGTAACATTATCTATGTCTTTGCAATGGACTTGGTCTACTAGAGAACTTTAAGAAGACAAATCTTTGCCAGAGGTACAGCAGGCTGGACAAGGGAAGTCAGCAGTCCACAGTATGCCGGGTGTCTCACTTTATTTTTGCCTATAATGACATCTCGACTTTTTTTTTTAATATGGCTTTAAACACCAGCTGGCAAAATTAGTCAATGTTAGTCTGAAAGGAAATGTTGTCAATTGATTTGGAAAAAACTCTCAAACAGAGGCAGTCTGATTCATTAAAGACAAGGAAAGAAACTTCGGGCCCTCTCAGATGCTATCAAGGTAATTTAGACTTTTGCCACTGATGATAAAGGAAAAAGAAACCTGAAGGAAAGAAGGAAAAGTCCAACTAGGTCAACAAAGTCCCTGGTGGGCAGCAATAGGGTATCTGATCTGGTATGCAGAGCAGATGAGCAGACGTGGAAATGCTTGAAAGAATTAAATTTTATGGCACGGTAGAAGATTGCTCTGCTTCTATTTCTATATAAGGTAGGTAATAAACTGTATTTGAACTGGTAGAAGAGGAATGAGATGACCCACATTTCAAACTGGAACCTAGCAGGTTATTATTATTTATGATTCATAAAGCTAGTGCAGTGCACCAAAAGAAAGGGAGACAAGCTCCTTGCCCAGAGGAGCCTCCAATGCAAACCTCRAGAGAAACACTCTACTGTGTACGGGACCAACTCCAAGGGCTTTTTAAAATTCAAATTATTGTGTAATGAAGATCAGGCTTCCTCTTTCCATCAAAAAACTGGGATCCCTTTTCCCATCTCAGCAGTAAGTGATTTTTATCTTATGGGAATGCAACAGCTGAATATTCTGTGAACTGAAATAAGAATGTTCAGGTATCCCCTACTTTCCACTCTTACTTAATTTTAGTTACTTTTTTCCTTTTGCACATTTCTGCATTTTCTCACTTTCTGCTCCACAGAGCTTTTGCTACCATTTTTTCTTTTCCTATATTMGTTTCTCAGTTTTTCAATATTAGCTTTTTCTTTTTCATTAGCTTTTTCTGGAGTCTCACGTTCACATTTTATCTCTTACTGTTCAATCATTCCTTTTTTTAAGCTGTTCTTCCTCTTTGCCTCACCTTGCTCATCCCTTTTTGCCTCTCCTCCCTCTATTCCCCCTGGCCAACCTTTTTCTTTCACTAACTCCATTCTCTCAACCAACGACCACATAACCCAGGGGTATCCTCCAAACCAGCAGGTTTCCCTTTGCTCTTCCTTCAGGAACTGAGCTCTGTATCCATCCTTCAGATGGGCTCCTCTTCCTGACCTGCACAGTGCCTTTGCATCAGTCCTCCATCTCTAAGACATGGCTTACAGGTTTCCACCCAAGAAAACAACCTCAGACTTCAGATTTCTCCGTGGAACCGTTCTGAGAACATCAGTGTCTTTTACAAGGTCCCCTGCCACGATCCCTGAAAGTCTTCAAAGGTTCCTGTGGTCCCTGAACGTCTGTCAACCCCCACTGTTCTTTGGTTTTTTTATGTCCCTTCTGGCCCTAAGACTCCAACGCCACGGCTACCATGCAGCTGGACTGGCAAAGAGAGGCGATGATGCATGGTTGGAATATGCGTTCCTCACATCGGGAGAGCAAACCTATCGAGCATCTTCCCTGCTGCCAAGGGTCCTGCATGGCAGGCACTTGCCCACGGGCTTGGGGGCTGCTCCCGGGCCCCGAGGGGAGCTCCGGAGAGGTGCTCTGCCTGGAGCATGGGCGAGGGAAGACCCGGAGCCGAGCAGAGCGGTGGACAGGGTAAAGCGCCGGCGATGCCCGGCGGCGGGGGAGCTGCACGCTCCGTGGGTCCCCGCCGCCGGGCATCGCCCCAGCACCGCACTCGGTGGCCCCGGAGCATTCCCCGTCGCGATAGCCGGTCTCCACGGAGCATCCCCCGTCGCGGTACCCGGTCTCCCTGGGATACCCCCGTCCCGCTCCTGGCGACGCCGTTTACCTTCCACTTTGGTGAGGGTGAGCACGGGGCTGTTGCAGGCGCTGAGCGGGGCCACTCTGGCCGAATGCTTCTTCATGGCGAGCCCGTCGCCGGCGGCAGCTCCCCGCCGCCCCGCGCCTACATCCTGGCGCCGCCGGAGCCCTCCTCGGCGGCGCTCCCCGGTTCACTCCCGGCCCGCCGCCCTCTGCCGCAGCACCGGGCGGCGGGGGCTGGGGCTCGCCCGCCCGCCCGCTGCCGCTCGGGGCTGCTGCAAACCCGACGTCACCGGCACGGCCCCCCCCCGCCCGCCCCCAGGGCTCCCGGGGCCGCCCCCCGGGTCGAGGCGGGAGGAGGCGCCCGGACGCCGCGGCGAGAGGCGCTGCGGAGCCCCCGGACGGCGCCGGCCCCGCGATCCGGCTCCGGCAGAGCTCGCAGGGAGCCGGGACCGTAATGCGGCTGCGGACACCGCTCCCGCTCCCGCCGGTGCGCCAGGGCTCCCCGGAGCCAGCCGGGCTCCCGGCCCCGGCCGTGACTGCTGGCGCTGGGCTGCTGCACCGCACGGAAAGGGCTCCTGGCTCATCACGCTCGGCTTAGTTCTCTTTGCACTGTCGGAGGGAAAAGGAGAATTTACACTCTCCTAATCAATTCATTATTTACTCACTATTACCCCTCCTTTGTTTTCCTTCAARTCCAGCCACTACTCTGTGTCAATATTCATCCATGCCTTTAGTCATTTCCACCATCCTCTCCACAGTCTTTCTGTTCCTGCTGTATCCTTTTGGAGGGAGACCAAAACTCGACCCCAGCAGTCAAGATGAGGATAATCCACGGATTTACCAATAATACTCCAACACCTGCAGCCACATACTCCACAGCTTCCTTAATGCAGTTTCACAACTTCTTCTTGAGGCATGAAACAAAGTATGCCCATATTTACATATGTTAAATAAAATATGGTATGTCACAAGTGGATGCTGCTTGTATGCAGCAACTTTTTACGGTGTTTTTGTTTTTTCAGCAATTATTTTAAGATTCCCGGTCACGACATACCAACAAGGTGTGGTAGAGCTACCACTCTGTCAGAGCAAAAGAATCCAGCTGCTATTAATTAACAATATTTAATGCAAGTGGATTCAGGAGAGAACACATCATAATGAATGATTATGAAACATGTGAAAAAGATTTMTATCACTGTGAGCAGAGCACCAGAATTCACAAGATGCTGAGGACAGTGACCTCAGCACCCCTTGCTCTTTGTGATTTTTCCTGTGGGTATGAAAATAGTCTGCAYGTTTACCAGGTTCCAAAACGAGATGCGTCAGCAGACAAAGACGCAAATACTCAACATTTCTTGAGATCTGGTCAAATTAAAATGAGTGTACTTTGCAAACAAGACTGGGCAGCCATCAACACTCCACAAACATTCCAAAGTATTCTTTAATTATATAAATAGTAGAAATAGTAGACTGCTATTGAAAAGAAGTCCTGACTTTTCAGGAAACCGTGGGAAAACAACACCTTACTTCTGCTGGCTAGAAAGTTCTTTATATTCAAGAGGCAAGCTTTCTTAAGGGTCAGATCCAGACTATTAGTCTGCAGTCTGATGAAGCTCCAGGCTGTTTTTCACTTCCCATGCCTCTTCTGTGCAGCTTTATACAAAAAAATCATTAGGCTATTTTAGAAGTTAATCTTCTGGAAAGAATATTCAGGTACTCAGTGCTAAGGCCATAAACTACAGATCGTAGGCATGTTGAGAATCATGGGACCATCCTGTTTCATTGCAGAATTTACTCTTGATGTCAAATTAGTTACTGTTTTTTGAAAGAAGTTACATGAAGAGAGGCGGATTCCACCTCAGATAGTTCTGTCCACAAAATATTTTGCAATGTTACAGTGCCTGTTATCTGAGGATTTCAAAGTGCATTAMAAAATATTAACTCCTTTTATGCTGCCTCTGGGAAGAAACTTCAGGCTCAGTGGTGGTTAAAATACAGCCACAGAATTAAAGAGAATCCCTKTAACCAGAAATCTGGCTTCTGCTCTGAGCAGGTCTTCCCATCATCTCAGCTTCTGTTGTATAAGCAGCAAAACAATAGATGATAATTTCACATCCAAATTTCATCTCTTTTTCCTAGAGGTTAAAGGCTGTGCAAGTTTAATCAGACTTCTCTTCTGGTTATACTTGTAATCAATGGGATGGTCATAAGAATTAAAAGGCTATTTATTAAATAGACTTTGTTGCTGAGCACTTATATTCTTTCCTACTAAAAGGCTTATGCTTTCTTATTTTTTAAAGGAAAGACACAGTAAGTCCACCACTTGGAGGGTGGTGCTGCTCACCAAGAAAATAACATTGAAAACAAATGGGCTTTAGGATGACCTCTTATTTTAACCCTGCATATGTAATACTTCAGGGTTTGTAGAGTTGATAACATATTTCAGACTCTTGATATTTTATTTAAGCCTAGAACTCCAAACATCAAAGACATGCACAGCAGTAACTCTCTCCTGTGGCTGGCTGGCCCCCTCTGCAGCTGGTGCTGCAGGAGAGCTAAGAGGCATCTTTTCCTCCTTCCTCCTCTGATGATGTCTTGCACAACCACAGCACTCAAGCTTCTGCTCCACAGTGTTCAGTGTAATCACCCCAGAGAAGCTTTCAAAGCTCTTGAGGACATTCAGAATCCAGCTAAGAATGGTTTCAGACTGGGGAGAGGACATTTATCCACTTGTGGGCTCTTGGAAATCTTTTGCCCAATGCATGTCTGAAGTACAGCTGACTCAGATATGACTTCGCTCAACTCCAATCCCAGAGCATTTTCTCAGCCTCTGATTTCTCTTGMTGCCCTTACAGGCACACACACTTACACCAGAGATCCACACTAGGCYCCTGTCTTACACTGTGCATAAAAATACCAGCCACATATCACAATAACAAAAAAGTTGTGTTTATTTAATGAAGACTAGGGTGCCTGAGGACTGTGTTCCAGGGACTCTTCTGTGAAAACTGCATTTGGCAGCAGGCTTGTTACTTTCTGTAATTTGTATTCTGCTGCAGGATCCCTACCTCCCGAAGCTTTAACACATTTGCTGCTGGATTACATTTTATTTCATTTACAATAAGCATCTTAAAGTATAAGCAATCAAAATTGACTCACACAGGGTAAAATTTCAAGTCAAATTTATGGCTTTTTACCTTTACAACAACACTCCTGGATTCAAGAGGCAATGAGGAGAAACTGGTGGATGTCTGGGTTGCGGACAGCTTACAAATGTGATGAGAAACTCTCAAACCCTGGAAACTAGAAAAGGCAGATTTTCATTCCCAATCAAGAGCAAGGATGCTTCACTTAAAAGAATAAAAGGTCAGATTAAAAGTTCAGGATGAGGCAGTCAGAATTCGCCTAGTTTGAAGAATTTGCATTATTTGTAATTTCATGGAACTTTTGTTTTTTCAAATTCATGGAAGCTTTTGTTACAGCTGGTTACCCTTCTTCATTTTAAATTAAAAAAATTAGTAATTGGGCTGATTTTGTACATATAAACCTATATACAAGTGTGCTAACACTCAGCATCATACTGTACCTATGATACATAGGTTTCTATGTATCATTACCATTTTCCTGAAAGTTTCTTTATTCACACAGGAAGGTAGATTCAAAACAAAACTAAATTCTCATAGTTATGTGYGCTACAACCTTTGGCTTTTATTGTATTAGTTTGTTTAACTGACATGAAACACACCCTGTTGGTAACAGGCAYAGTTGGTATTTCCCCAGTTCAGACATTTTCATATTTAGTGTCCTCATTAATAGGACATTTATTAATTTATGTGCTTGCCTTAACACTGAGGGCAATAATTGTTGTGCTTAGCAACCTTAAAGGAAATGGAGTGTGGACTTTTACTTGTGTAGCCAATTTCCTAATAGGCTCCATCTCATACCAGAATTAATTAATCTGCTGAGAGTAAAACACATACACAAAACCAACACTGGCCACAACCTGCCAGGAAGAGATCATCCTTTCCTCTAGTATATTTGAAGTAATTTGTGAATATTCTCCACAAATAATTATTAGTCTCTTTGTGAGGAGYTTATTCTACTTGAATACTGTGTTACTTTTGGTTAGCTACAATACCTAATAAATTTCTGATCGGTTTCTGTTTCCCAACTCAAAAAACACAGATGTTCAAAACACATTTTCAACACAAATATTAGTTATTTTGGAAGTGCCGGTTGTTGTCCTGCAATCATTCTGAAATCTGCACTGAGATGCTCTATCTGRTGACCATCCACCACTATTTTGTTTGCAGTCTCCTACATTCACAATCTTCACTCAGAACAAATTCTATTTTTTTGTCAAATTTACCCACAATCTTTGCAATATTAACCTAGCTGAAAGGACAATGTCTTTTCAACTTTCCCTCTTCCAAAATAGTTCAGTTACATTTAGTATCATATCTTGAATTCACAGAACAAGGCTGTGAAGGGAAGGAGAAAGGAAGAGCAGGAATTCAAACCCCTCTGGCCAAAGGTGTTCACAGATACTGTGCACCACACAGACACTGCTGTAGAKTCCCTGCTATACTTAAATGCCCTCTCTTCAGAAATGATCAGAATAGAGTACTATAGGTAACAGTTAAATGTGAGGTGTCCATATATGTCTGTGTGACCATATATCCAACAGTTCCTAGACACAGATGCAAAATCCTGGTGAGAACATCTTTCTTGCTTTTTTTTTTTTTTTTTTACTTCTGTTTATAACTGCTGTAAGCGTTACTGGAGGAGAAGGCACTGATGGATTTTGTTTCCAAGTCTCATAAAATATTAACTATTTCCAATTTTTATGAGAGCTCTCCTGGTTTTGTGCATAAAGAACAGCTGCATTTCAAATAATACTGGMAAATCCCACAAAATGGAAGAAAAAAGATAGATTTAATCTCAGAGTTTTAATACCCTCCTGGGTGTTATCTGGGAATTGCTTTTCCTTGCATATTTGTACATGGGACACTGTCTGACTACAAGACCTAAATCACCTCAAATCATAAAAAAATACATTGTTATGCCATCAATATCAACAATGCAGCAAAAATTACTACTTAACCCTTTAATTATCTAGGAAGCATACAGTATTAAAAATAACCAGTCCACTCCTGGTCAGTTGTCTTTGTAGAGCACTGAATATGAAATACATTTCAGTGTAGTTGTGCATATTTTCTGCCATCAGAGACAGTGYGTAAACTGAATGAAACCTCTACTCCTGAAACCCCCCATCTTAGGAAGACTCAGCTCTTCTAATAAAGATGCAGAGGCCAGCAGACCATGTTTAACAGTAGGTCACATTTTGAGCTCTGTAAGAAAAGTAGGTGAAAAAGATCAGAAGTTGGAATGTATGAAAACAGAATTAAAACATCCAAAATCTAAAAACAAGACTTAAAGAAATCTGTTGTTCATACTCTGACTGAGAAAGAAAAGAAATAAATTCAATCTATGAGGCGACCTTTTGTCCTCAAAGAAAAGGTTCTTTCATAATTGTATGAGCAAATAAGTAAATGCTCCTGACCTCAAACATCCAAGAAGAAACAATAAGAACTGAAGACAGAATCACATTTTTTTTCTTTTTCTTACCTGARTATTTACAGAACTCTGCACTGCCCTCCCAGTTTGTATCAGGCAGGACAAGGACAAGAGATGAAATGAAAAAGGGGCATCCAAAGATCTTTCAGAAAATAAGAGTAAAGAGACTTCTGAGGAGATATATGTCATATTCAAGCCACCCTTTTTATGGACATTGCTCTACGATGAAAATCACGAAATCTGTCCAATATAAGTTTTACAGCCAGCTGTTTGAACCAAAGATTAGGTAGGATTTAAGCACTCCCAAAGGCCTGTGAAATGGAGAGGGTTTCAACATACATAAATAATTTGCCAGGTATTTGCCAGGAAGAAAATTGCTGCCTTTCTAAAATACAAAGATGTGTAAGAGCCAGCAGATCCAGACCAATTCCTGTGTTGCCCTTTTACYATGAAGACTGATTTTAAACACTTTAAATAACTGCATTCTTTCCTGTTCTCCTGTGTATACTCTGCACTTTGTCTTTCTTCTTATTTTTTATTGTCGGTATTTCTTTGGTTCTTTTTTTTTCCTTTGCATTGTCTTTTCTCTTTCATGTCTTTCCTTTGTCAAATGCTTCCCAGTGCCGATACTAAAAAGCTTGCAATAGGAACTGAATGCCATCCACTTACAAAGTTACAGAGACAGAGAAAAAACATTCAACTGTGCCTTCTTTTTTAACTGTTCATGACCATCACAACCCTTAATAGTCAGTACTAGAATTCTTGGAAGCATCTTAAACCTCACAATTTACAGCTTCAAASTAAATTTTCTGTAGCTTTCCAGAAGCTGTGCACCTCTCAAGCTCTCCTACCCTTTGCTCTGTGATTTAATTTTCTGCCTCTGCAGTAAYGATGCTATGTTCAGAAGAATTCAAGATGAGGATTAAAAATAATGTCCTAGGCACAATCTCTCATTTTCCAAGTCCACCCTACTTCCTCACAGGAGTTCCATGTGAGGWTCATCAGAGTGGGCTTCTGGGTTAACTCCTGGGAAGCAGCAAGTCACATCTCTGGAAGCAAACAGGTYAATTTTCCTGGGAACTCTCACTGAGATGGTTAAAGCAAGCAGCTGTGCCAATTGCTCTCAGAGAGACCAATCAGTTTTGCACACTCAGTTTCCCCTTCAAGCATAGATTTTATTTAAAAGAAATYATATAGGATGAGCCTTTTGGCACCATGTGCTTTGCAATTATATCCTCCCTATCCTGCTATCCTAATCACTCCAGTCTCCCACTCTCACAGAGGCTAATTGCTTTTCTTGAGCCCATTGGCTATTTCTCTTTTTTTTTTTTTTTTTTTTTTTTTGGGGGGGCTTCTCCTCTTGCTTTTTTCAGCTGCCATAGGGCATGAACTAACACTGTTGGGCCTCAGTTATTTTACTCTGAGACAGCAATATAAGCCTGTTTCTTAGAAGAATATCTGCCTTCAGACATTGGGAAAAGGAAAAGGGAGAGAATGCTGGGGTGGAAATACCTTTGTAAAATCTAGAAGTACCTGTTGCCGTGTGCAGTGAACAGTGGCAGTGCAATCCTCCCACTCCATTTCAGGCTCTGCCATCATCGTGACATCGGGCCTGAGTTAGGCTGCTGCCACCAGTTACTCAAGAAGCCAGGGACAAAACTCAGCTACTTTCTCAATGTGCTTTTGAGATCCTTTGCTGAAAAGCCCTGAGATAATCCAAGCATTCTTGTTTATTCAGCACTCAGAGTGTATCTAACAGGCTTAATATTTATAATCTATTACCCTTTCTTAATGAAGAGGATGCCTTTTATTATTAGTGTAGAGGGTGAATATATTAATAAYTGCTGTTTATCACTAGTGCAAGAAAAATTAAAATCTTTGGGTCACATGTTAAATATGAATTTCTGAAATGACAGTGAAACAGTGCTTTGTAGACCAAGATGTACCTCTTTTAATACTCTAGATGTTCATAAATTGATTCAAAATGTTATAYATCTTTACAGAGCAAATTATTTTGCTGAACATTGCAATAGATGAATGCCTACAGTAAAGGTATAGTGACTGTTATTCATGGGCCACACCACAGAGAAAGAATAAGTCTTTAGTGCTGCTTCAAGGCCACAGAAGTTTTTTTTAGAGGTACAGAGTTAAAGACAGGAAACTAACTTGAGGTTGTGGCTGGAAAGTTAGGAGATTTGCTCTGTCACTTTAGAATTAAAGTGCTTTTATAAAGGACCATGGATAGAGTCAGGCAATTCAAAACAATGCAAAACTAGAACCATTCCACAGATTTAAGTGCAGACATATCAGATGAATGCATGGCAGCAAAGAATATAATCTACCCCAAATATCTTGCATTAAATTCAGTCTTTTACTTAGACTGTAGCATTGTGCTTACAGTAGCCTTCAAGAGAGGGCTAGGACTAAAGAAAATGGSAAGTTTTTCCCAACAGAAATACTTMAAACAAGGCTGGAYTGTAACACTATGTTAGCTATCTGACTAATTTATTTAATCTAAAATAAGCATAAASTTTGTGCTTTTTTTAGTTCTTCAATTGGAAATTCAGCTTAGCTCTGAAATATTTYATACCGACCAGATATTGGTGAGAAGGTTTAACACACTGCCTTAGATTTCAGCAGATATAGAGGAATCACAGCCTTAGGATCTGTGAAGGAGGTCAGGAAAGAAACAGGAAGAAAATAATGGTTTCTCTAAGTCACTCCATGCTTCTCTCTATTTTCAGCTGGGACTGTAGWATGGCACATAAATTTACTACCTTATTTTTGCCCCATCTACCTGGGCACAAGGTAAGTGTGCTGTTTGTGGAGATTCCATATGATACATAACTTTTATCCTTTGTCAGGTGGTCCCTGCCAACATTTAGGAGTTTACAATTTACATATWGTTTTGAAAAGCAGCGGTTTCTACAATCTTCTTTGGATTGTGAATATCCATTGGTGGATCTTGTCCTTTTTCTTGCAGTACGAGAAGAAAAAAGCTATAGTGGGTTCATGCTGTCTCTTGCTAGCCAGTACCTGCTAAATCTATACAGATCTTATTAAAATAGGCATGACAGTTTTTTAAAATGCTGGAGAAGAAATTCCAAATTCCATGCTTATGTGACAATGGCTGTGAGTACCAGGGATGTTTCATTCTATGCTACAAGTCCTGTGTTTCACACAATAATAGGACAGCTCTTTACAAAGCCTTTCTGCTGCTTATCATTAATCCCCCAGCTTCTAGACTGGATTTGGTTAATGCTTTTGGGGAATGAATCTAGATGATTAATTAACAGTACCAGGGATATCTATAATAAGATTACACACATGGTTTTACATTCCCATGACTCAGTCGGTTTTCTTTTAAACTAATAGGAACTTTGTTATTGCACTCAATACACTCAGTGTTGGGACTGTCATTGCTGATAAAACAGTAACAGTAAAACAGGTAAAAGGAAATGGAATTTAAAATGTAGACAAACAAAAAATATTAGCTTATAGAGCAGTATGAGGGAGAGTCACAATAAGCTAGGAATTCACATGGAAACTAAAAGAGGGCAAAGCATTAGGCAGAAGTATCCATAAAGAAGGAAAGTAAGACTGCCAGGTAGGATAAGCCAAACACAGGAAATTAGAAGAATATCAGGTTAGTTCAGAAAAAACTGAAGCAACTGCCTATTGTGAGAAAAGTCCATTTGTGCTTTGGATAGAGCAGGGAAATCCATCAGATCCCGTTCCTTTCAAGYAGAGTAAAAAATACACTACTAAAAGCACAATTTTCTATTAAAAGGAGGCTCCTTGTCCTACAATGTGTTGTTAGAGGTTAACATGTGCTTGTAAATAGACTTCCGACTTGTTCTTTCACTGCAGTTTGATCCTTTCACTACAGCCACCTGGACAAATCCTTTGGAGAATCCGTCTGATTTGTGTCCTTCCTGTCATGCAAAACAGACTTGTCAGATAGGGTCGTAGGAGTGCTCATTGTATGGCACATGGATATGAAACAGGAGTAATGGGGAGATGACTGTCCCTCCATCAGAGGCTCCATTGGCTGGTACCCAATGGTGTTGTTAGCATAACCCTGGGGCAGCATCMGCTTCTGGTGTCACTTACAGTAGGATCAGACATGGTCTGATCTGTGCTAGGAGCTGGACAGATGCCGGATGATGGTAGGATAAGGGACTTGAGGGCAAGAGACAGCCTATCCTTCTCTCTCTCAACTGCACTGAATCTTCATTAGACAGACTCCAGCCTCTGCCCCCATAGCAGAAACTGTCTCCTCAGATCTGGAACAAGGAAACTCCCCCTGAGTTGACCGTTTGTGCTCTTCTTCCCTCTCTCACTCCCAGCAGATGAGGGTGTGGATCTCAGGTTAAATTTCCTCAGAGCTATGAAGCAGCAGGAAAGCAGATTTATACCTTGCATGTTATTTCCACCAGCATCTCCCCAAGTGTATATAAAACATTACTATAATTCTGTCCTAGGGTTATGTTGATATTAATAAACCACTTGAATTTTGTTCTCAGCAATTAAAACCACAAGTACTTTTTGTTGCTGTTACAGGCAGAAGGTGAACACTGCTGGGGCTTTATTATTTAGATATGTGTAATAATTCAGGCAGCAGCATGTACTTCTTCAAMTGCTTTTCTTTCACATAACAGTCTAAAGCCTTCAGCAATGCAATACACAGTTCCTCAATGCTTCAGAACATAAATCTAGGTCCCATACCACCTGATGGAAACAAGTAGCAAAAAAGCCAAGCAAGTCTCTTCCTGATTAACTAAGTATAAAACAGTTTGCAAAAAACTTGTAGCTGTTTCGTGTTGTAACCCACAGAAAAGGAATAATTCTTCAGTGTCAATTTCTACCTGGCTTGGATATTGGTATTTCCAATGCAAAATGTAATTACAAATTGAGTATTGCTCATCGAGATCTAAAAAAAATAAAGCTTTAGACTCAGTCCAGGCTCTCTGGCTCTTTCAGACACCAATAGGAATAAGCCACCACTTCATCAGAAGTAAGCATAAGACTTGCTATTTGCTCAGTCTTTCCTGCAGTAATGGCATTTCTCTAGGACTGATGTTCTAGAGAGGTTTAAAATGCAACAACAGAAACATAGAGAAAAGAAAGGAAAATCAGTAAGCAAATACAATTATAGGACACTGGAAGGTTACAAGGCCTCTCAGGCCCTGTTTGCTGAACCCTTTAATCATTGAATAGGGCATAGCTAGTGCATTTAAAGGAACTCTAGAAAATCTAATCAAAAAAACATATACTCCCCTGACACAAGATTATATAGGGGAATCGATAAGCTGTTTCTTGGTTTCTTTTTGCCCATCAGAAAATCTTATCTTGTGCTCTTTTTCTGACTGTTTGGATGAACAAGAGAGGTTGCAGAATTATGCCTGGAAGGCTTGCATGAAATAGATGAAAGAATCAAAACWCAGCTTTAAATCTACAAGGAGTTAAGACCACTGCATGACTTAGCTTCAGGTAAGTTCTTGCCAGTCAAACAGGAAAAAAGACGCTTGGATTTGTTAACCAGGATCTCAGGGCATCCTAATATTTAAGAGCTASTCTTATAATCACAGTGTAAAATGTGGTCATAGAAGGTCATTTGTGGAAGACATTTTTTCAATGATACTTTTGTGTCTGACAAAGCAAACAGCACCAACTGAAGAAAACAATCCAAAGGCAGAAGCATACAAAACTTATTAGGGCAATTAAGGCAACAGCAAAGAAGGGTATGAAATACTAATAAGGCAAATATTGGGAATGTAAATTCACATTGCTGAGAAAAAAGCAACAGAGCTTAGTCCAAAACAACATCCAAACAGATATTCACAGGCAGCTTGAATCCATTTAATTATTCTAGGAGTGTAAAGATTTACTTGAAAATTACTTTAAAAAATATGATTTTTTTTGTTATATGGTCAGGATCCAGATGCAGATCGATCCCTTAGGCCAATCTCCCTCCGTTAACTGCAGAGGCACTACAGAGAAATCCTCYAGACTGCAATTCTAGCTTCTAGGGAAATATATTTAGATGAAAGCTGGCCATTAATTTGTATGCTTCAGTCCATATTAGATAATAATAATAATAATAATAATAATAATAATAACAACAACAACAACAACAACAATAATAATAATAACAACAACAATAATAACAATAATAATAACAATAATAATAGTAATAATTATAATGCTTCATCCGAGTTAATGCTATCTATGACCCTGCCCTTACTCCTCTGTCAGTGTATAATGTACACAAAGATAAGAAAATAAGCTGTCAATCTATACCACCCACATCAAACTTCACCCAATTTAACTCCCAGTTGATGTCTGACTTCAAACTGTCTAAATCCCTAAGGAGCAGGACTGGTTTACGTCCTTTTACTTAAAAAAGTCTTCTTTATCTTGTGTATGACTGTACAGCTGCTCCAGCAGATGTCATTTTTCAGTGAAGCCAGCACCTAGATATTGGCACTCTATCTGATCATTTAAAGTTCTTAGCATTGAGTGAAGCTATTCATTTTTATCTTGCTACATCCTTATATGCCCKCTATCTTATCAAAGATAATGTTGTCGTATTTCATTGCTAATCCTAAACAATTCACCCTTAAACAGTAGCATCATCTGTTTATCATGTGCTGTAATCATTGAATACCACCAGAACTAGTGATAAGCATCTTCCATTCATTGAAAAAGCCTCTATCTCTGATGTGGCTATCCCATTTCTTCCTATCATTCCCTTCCCAGGTCATTTCAGTGGAAAAAAAAAAAACCTTGTACACTTTTTTTCACAGTAATTTTTACTCCACCTCCTATTAATTGTTTTTTTGGGCTATGTTAACTTCTTTTTTTAACAGGAAAAGTCTTTAACTGAAGAGGCACCACATCCTATTGCACTACCAGTAAAAGGACTACATTTCAGTGTGCAGAGCTATATAACAAGCTCAGGCAGATTGATCTCACTCCCAGATAGCTTGTAAATCTCAAAACTGCTTTATCTGCTTCAAGTTTAGGTGACTYCCTAAACTTGCTGAAAACCTTGTTATAAATGGTAGTCTGATGACTCTACATACTGGCAAAACCCAGGGCCATTATGTTCTGCCTTTCACACTTACCTTTCATTCCTTTTACCACACCAGCAGGAGGTTTGGGAAAGTTCTTTAGTCTTCTATATTTTTTTTTGTGTTTCACCTGGAGAAATTATATTTTCTTCTTTATTTCCAACTCAAAACATGTACAATACATCTGGTATGATGAAATTGTTACCCAAAGGGACTGCCAATGATTGCCAGATCAGTGATGAGAGTTTTGGACTTCTGGTATTGTTTTTNGGGGGTTCTTTTGGGTTTTGTTCTTTTGTTTTTGATTTGTTTAATGCTATTTTTTAATAGTTGCACAACTTTGAGGTGGAAAGTACTGAAGAGCAAACAGAAATCATTAAGGCTTCTCTTGACCTATATACTAACATTCTGATATTCTCCTACCTGCTTATATACTGCATGCGAGCATTAACAACTTCATTTTAAAAAGAGATTAACAGAAAAGTGGTACACATGAATTTAGCAAATGGGGGAAGGGAGCTTCTCTGCAGGATGAAGAATGCCAAATCCTCAACAACTTGCCAGTAACAGAGGAGAATATGAGCAGAATATCTGCTGCTGGAATGGGATCATCTCAAAGAAGAAACAGATAATTTATAAAATSTTAATGATTACAGAAATTTCCATAATTAGAATCACTGCTACTTCTGTTGCAGACAATACAGATGGATGAAAGGGAACAGAGAAGGTTCTCCAGGCTTGCAGTACATTTTTTTGCTGCTCAACACTGAGGAAGATTATGAGAATCCAAAGCCTAAGTACAGGAGAAGCTGAATAAGAAGGAGGAGTCACATATGTCTGGATGTGAAAGGCAAAGCAACTGTGGATAATACATAAAAGAAAAGAGTGTGTCAGAATGGTTTAATATACATCTCAACCAAAGGCCTATTTTAATTTGTTCTCATTCTTCTTCTCAGATGTTCCTTCTTCAGTACATATTTAATGTGAAGGAGCCTTAGGAATTTGCCATGGATCCCAAGAATGACTTAAACTKAGTCTCAGACTCAAAGAACAAAGGAAAGTGAGCATAGCACAAAACCACTTCTATTATAACAATATAAAATAGCATCTTGTAAGTCATATTCTTTTATCTGTCATGTCAGTAACATCCCGTGATTCCTGACAGAAGTCTTATATATTAGCAGGCTCTATGCCTCATCAGCTGAAGCCAGAGCAATGGCAATAGGAGGACTGCTTTTAAATATTAGACTTTTTGAGACATATCCATTCTGGGTTTTTCTGCTGTACTGCATGGTTCATAATTTCATGCTTAGTATGCTTGCTGCTGACATTACCCCTCAGCATGTTTCAATTTCAGGCTCCATACCATGGAAAAGTGCCCAGGCATATAATCAAAACACCAAATAATGAGGCTTCAACTTTACCAATTTGAGCACATCTTCAGAGCTCCATAGCTGCTTACAAAGTGATTTKCTGAGTGGCCTTAAGTGGATATTTAAAGCTAAAAATGTGCATCAGTTCTTTACTGATGCTGATTCGCTTCTTCCCTCTATGTCATATACTTAACCCTCGACACACACATTTTCCCTTCTCTCATTGGACGTTGCTGGCAGTACAGTGYAATTCTACCCAAAAAGTCCCATCCTCTCCTGAATCTTACTGAACTTACAGTTCAGTACATTTTTCATTGCAGGAGTCCCATAGGTTAGTTTTGTCCCATATGAGAAACACTACTCTGAGTTTCACAGCTGCTGCCTATCTGTTTTACTGGCTAAGTAATCCAAAACAATTATCTTTTTTTTTCTTGTTTTATGAGAAAATTTAAACAGGAGAAGCCTGAAACATGATCCCTCAACCATTTTTTATTTCCCCTGCACTCATTTTGCTCTCTACTATTTAACCCTTCTCTAGATGAAATAACTCCATTCTTCCATCCTATCTTCATTCTGGACCTTCTCTGTGACTTTGGTCTTTTGTCCTCCTCATATTTTCTCCTATTCCTATTCCTATTCCTATTCCTATTCCTATTCCTATTCCTATTCCTATTCCTATTCCTATTCCTATTCCTATTCCTTAAATTGGTCCATGAAGAGTTGGTCAAAAGGACAATTGACAAATTTTATGTAATAAATTAGGGATCTATACTTATGGGGACCTATGCTACCTCACTGTGGAACCCAGAATGACTGGGAGTGTATGTTTCTTTAAATTTAGTGGTTTGATTTAATTTGATTAATCCTGCCAACAACTCTGACAAGAGTCAGAAGAAGAAAAGAAGGAACTGAAAGTACAAAGTCACATTTCAATGTTTTGAATGCTAAGGGAGACAGAGAACTGGCTACGTGTCCGTCTTTCTTGTAAGYGAATTCGTGAGACCAAAATTCTGTACAGGTATTGCCTTTCATAAAACGTAAATCTCATTTACCTGCAGAAAGGAGGAATGTTCATATTACAGTCATTCTGTCTGGGACACAAAGAGACTGCAATGTAATTATCAGGAGRATATGGCTGTTGTATAAGGTCACCTCTCCTATGCAGAAAGGCTTTGCTCTGTCCAACCCAGACAGGCTTGAACAGTATTACAAGAACATTCATTATATCTATTGTAATGTCTCAAGCACATTTGCAGCCAACCCAGGCTGCAAATACAATACATTTCCCTAAATGGATTAATAGGAAAGCAGAGGTCCTAGAACTGCTCTGACATATCGTTTATACACATTGTAATCCTGACAACTCTGAAGTATTAGAGAAAATCCAAGACGGAGACTGTGCAAGGAGAGCCCAGAATTTATTACACTCTACAATGCAGCAAGCTGCTCTGTTGATTAGCCCTCAGCTATAACAGCTAAGAGATGTCTCAGAGAAAGTTTAGAAGGCAGCTAGAATATTTCACATATATATATATTTATGATTTTATGTTGTTTTCCTGTTTTAACATCCTTTTTTATTAYTATGTTTTCATATTTATGAACAAGAATGTAGCCTATTGCTTTACTAGACAACACTTGTTTTCATTCTCTTTACACCTGCTCATTATTTAGAGACAGATAAATTACTTCCTCAGAAGCAAAAGGATGAAATAAAACAGTATTATAGTCCGGCTCTGGATGCCTGCAGACTAAGCCACAGCTTGGACTTCACAACAACAGCAGCAAAGGAAAGTGTGCACTGCTGTGGGTGAACTGCTCTATGTGGAAAACCACGTAGAAATCAATTACAAAAGTGTGCATAAAACCTTCCCTGTCWATAGAAAACCCATTTGTGACAGAGCACAGGTGCTCCCGGCTCCCCAGGCCAAGCACCAGTTCTGCACAAGGACAAGCCTCTTACCAGCATTTGGGGAGAGGAGTGTGCATTCAGACATCCAGGAGCTCTGCAAGAACGGTCTTGTTCAGTCATCCAGGGTGAAGTCCTTAAGACTTCTGCAGCATTTGACAATGCTTTTAGGCAGAATTTGTAAGTATTTCCCTCTCTGTTACTTCCATGGATTATACTCCAGTTTCTCTTCAGATCATATAAAGATAAAGATGTGTTCAAAAAATTTCAGTGAAGCAGAAAGGCTCCACTGAGCATTTGGAAGCTCAGCCTACTCYTTGAATGAGAGGTTCTGACTCTCCTGAGCATCTCTGTACAAGCCTACAAGCCGACTGTGTGAACTATGTCTACTACCCCTCCAGGAGAAAGGTATCRGCAGCCTGGTCTTGACAATAAGATCCAAATTCCACAGAAAGGCTACTGCAGGTATGTGTGGAAAAATTACTTCTGTCTTAGTTKACTTTGGGTAACTCACCAAGCGCATAGTTGGTCTATTCTGCTGAAGTCCATGAACTGTAGAATAAAAGAAATCCCAGAGATGGAAGCATTCAATAAATCACTACTTTTTCATTAGTGAACTGGACCATTGGGGGTGCTGGAAAGTGTAGAAGGTTTTCAGTGGAGATTGAAAGARCCAGAGCAAAGGATTTAGCCCAGGCATGCCTCATTTGTGAACAGCTACCAGACATCTGGTTTCCAGATAAAATAACATTATGGGAAGTGTAGAAAAATAATGTATTCAGAAAATGGTGTTTATAACCTGTACATATGATATCTTAAAATGTATTGTAAAATCTTCACATAAATATACTGTTTATAGAAAACCTGTCATTTTGAACTAGAAGGAAAGAGAGAAAAAATCCTGAAAAATTTATTTAAGTAATTCTAGTGATACAACATCTAATCTTATCTTTGCTTCCTCATGATGTCCTTGCATTCATACACAACTGGTGTATGACAATAAACAAATAAGAGAAGAATATTAGAACCAGTGGTAGTTGACTTGTTTTGCATTTAAGGTGTGCCTATCTCAAATATGTCTCTTCAGTTTGAGCTTCACTATAAAGGCAGCAGAAACTCCTGCTCTGCTTTTTATAAAACAGCATTGTCAAAGCACTACAATTGGACTCTAAGTCACCAAAATGCATTAGACTTTCACACAAAGCATGACAGGGCTTTTCCTCCTCACTCAGCCATTTTGGCTGATTGTTACAATCACATGGAGATTGTTCTGATTTGGCTCTGTTGTGCCTTTCAGAGCTGAGACAAGAYGTTCTGCTGGCAGTATTACCAGGTGTATTTGGCATTTGCTGCAGTCATGTGTGGCTGTTGTTAGYGTGGAGTCACATGAGCAGCTACAATGCTGTGATGGGAACAAACCCCCGATGGAAAGTGGGGGGAGGATGGTGCATGGAGAGAGCAATGGTAAGAGCATCGTCTGTTTTACTGAACATCATGTGTGCTGTCTTAAASCAAATGAAAAGCTGAGAATCTGTCAGTACTGAATACTGAATATTTCAGATACATGATTTATAGATATGATACAGTCCAGGAAATGTAGTTACCTACATTTGGCTGTCACTCCAAGTCCACACTCAGAGCCCTGGCTGCCATGCAGATGTGGCACTCCAACACTACAGCTTGCTGGTTTCCACTCCTCACTTTGGGTTTTGTATTACATTATTGGAGCACCACCCCCCACTAGAATAAACTTGGGGGTTTTGTATGTTAGGTTARTATTTGAAACAGGTTTGAAACAACCTAATGCCACTGGGTTTTCTCACTTCCTGGGTAGACCAGAATCCAGACCAAAAGAGGTGTACACAAACCCACCAGATTGCAGCCTAGTATCTGTGAAGAGACCCACAGGCCCCAGAGGTGCTTACGGACAAGTGTGAGGGAGAAAACAGCCCTTCTTACAGGTGAAGGTGTGCAAGCAAATGTTCATTTACCAATTTGGGTACCCCCAGATTAACAAAAATACCTTTACATGGAAAGGTAGGCGTATTCCAGAAACTTAGAATAGGGGAGAAACTTGTAAGGCTGGAATCTCTCCTYATAGGAGTAGACAGAAGCAGAGTTTAGTTATTCCAAGCTGAACAGGGCACATCAATTAGTTTGAAAGTAGGCTACATGGCAGCAAAGGGTAGAAGCACTACCATTGCTGACAGTATTAAAAACAGATCAAAAGACAAACACTGTAAATTGGGATTTGAGTTTTAGTTGTTCTGAAGAGCTGTTAGCAGTGGAAATTACCTCGCTACTGACTCCCCAGACAATCTTTTCATGCAGAGAGAAGGATCCAAAGTAATTAGCACCAGTGGAAAAAGCTCCTGGGTAAAATTTGTGTCTGCGCTGAAGTGAAGATGAAATGCTTTAGTTGTGGGGGAAAAGATTTCATCCAATGCATATCCCGTGAAAGGGTTACACCCAGTGAGCACTTCAGACAAGAATAACACATCTCCCTTCTCTTCCCCATGCATTCCTCTTTGTTTTCTCTCAGACAKCATCAGGAACTTCCCTTGAACATCTTGCAAATAACGAGATTTTTTTTTTAGGAGCAACAGGACACGCACACCTGCAGTATGGTTACACTACGAAAAGTATAACCATAAAACAGTCTGAGAAAACTGTCTGAAATGTACAGTCTCTCATTCCACTCCTTAAAATAAGAACTACTCATCCATCTTTGCATGTTTAAAAATAAGGTGTTTTTAGAAGCAATATGAAGTAGAAGTAATTTTAGTAGCATCATTCGTAAGTTTGACAGTTTTGATAAGGTAGGAAGAATTTGTAACATTAAAAAAATATGTGGGATAGGAGTAAAYCTCCCCAGCTGCCTAATGATCAGCTAATAATATATTTTGCTTCACACTATTCAATGCCTAAGCAAATAACAAAGATTTCAAGAAACTATTTCAACTAGACTATGAAGACTGCAGGACCAGAACTATCAGACAGTGCTGTGGGCTACATTTGCGGTATTTTAAATACACTATGATATCCTTTTCTGTCATCATTTTCTTAATTCTACAGCCCCCAAAATGCATGTGCTCATAAACCAAGTCCTGCTTTTAGGAATGAGTGCACTTGACTTTTAATTTCGGTRGCACTTGAGTGCAACTATGTCAAACCATTAACGTTTAATAAGTGTCCTTCATCTTGTTCCACATCTCCAGGCCATGGTACACCGTCAAGTCCAGAATTCAAGTGCATCTCTAACTTCCCTTATTCAATGCTACTGAGTCACAGCAAAGTGATTATTAAAATACATATTTGTGCTCTATTATTCATCCATTTCAGGCAAAAGCCACAATCTAAAATTTAATTTGTCKTAGCTCTACAGAGCTAGCTCAGTTTTAAAAGCAGACATTTGAGATTGTCTTCTGCCTTGCACATCATCMACAATCCTTTCCAGGTAATTTCCACTTAAAAATCTTTAGTATGAGTAATTGTATTACACGCAATTGTGTTAAAATCTTTCCTGCCTAAGATCCCCAGTGACTTAATAATTCAGGAAGAAAACAACAACATGTTTTTCTTGTAAACTTATGGAGTATTTATACACATTCCATATGTGTTTTGAGCTGAAACCTCTGCARACCTTGTGGGGAAGACACATGGACAGACAAATGGAAGCTGGCTCCCTTTCTGGATTTCTGTGCTTTGGAGGGGAAGGGGAAGAGGAAACTTTCTTTGTGAAAGTGAATTATTTGTCCTAACATGGTAAAGTTCACGAGAACCTTAAACCCCAGATATCTTACATTAAAGCTTTGCCCAGCAGTGTCAAGCCYGCTTTTATTTTGAGGTCTCCTTGAACAATTAACTTACACCAGCCTAGATTCTGACATAACCAACAAACCATCAGGCAGAATCAAGGGTGTGTCTCTTGGATGTGCTATATGACCTTAGCTTGCTCAGGAGCTGAACCAGTAAGTCTCCCTCTCTCATCCTGCAAGGATGATGCAAAACATGCCTTACTACAAAAGGAAGGGGTATCTCATCCAGATGAAAAAGCTCACACATGAGAAATGCTGTCACGCATATCAGTCTTTCTGCTGTAAAAGGATCCAGCTTACTGAAATRCCACAAGTCTCCCTGTCAAAAATACAAAGCTTATTTGCCAGTGATACCCTCCTACTCTGCTGCAGCCCACAAGATGCCTAAAATAACTAACCAAGGTAAGCCTTTTGCCTTGAGCTTCAGTTTCAAACAAAGCAACTGAAACTTAAACAGAGGAAGTAACTGTTGTTCTGTTCATGATTTCACCCTTCAACCAAAAATAAATATAAATCCCTTATTCCTTAACTATTTAATGAAACTTTGAATCAGGTGAATGTTCATGAAAGTGTAAAGCATTGTTAAAAGTTACAGCAGTGGTGTAACCTTCAGCATAAAAACAAAGAGTGCTTGGGGTGGCCCTGCCATCTCTGGTCGCCTTGCAGGTATAAGGAAGGTGTCAAAAAGTTCTCTATTGCATCTCTGTATTTTCTCTATTACTACATAAGCACTTAACACTGGAGGCTGCAAATCCTGAACAATCTTCTGTCATTAGCTGCTGCCTTCAGTTACCATCAGCCTAGCAGGCTTTACCTCCAGTAACAAGAATGAGCCATGAGAGAGACAGTGAAGCCTCTGCATGACTGCCCGTAACACGTAGCTGTGCCACACTGGTGGATTACACTACATTAGGTATCATACATTACAGTTCCCTTTGTCCTATCTTTTGTCCGCCCTTTCTGACATTCATCCCTGATTTCTGACCCAGTAACAAGTCAAGCAGGCTCCTGCTTACCTTCCCTTGGAAGGTTTCTATTGTCCCATGGCAAGTCATGGTCTGTGTGATGTGTTTCCTGGATGATCCCTCTCTGCCCCAGTTAAATMAACAAACATGATTCCCCTTCATTCCTGTCCCATTCTACTACCACATTTCTGTCCCTTAATTTCAAGTCAATGAYTTTGCATCATGACCCTGTCTTCCCCCAATCCTTCCGAGGTTAGAAAGGGCTGAAAAGCCTTATTTCCTTATACCTGAGCCATAAAGAGGCACTGTTGAGTGTGCTTGGAAGCATGCTGGGGTAGCAGATTTTGAAACTGAGAATATTAAATATTCTGGTTATGAAGCAGCTTGAGTGAATTTGAAGATAGGAGTTTCTAGCTCTTGTGTGACTTGAGAAGAGTTAACTGCAGTTTGGGTAGCRCAGAGGAACATTTTCAAAGATAGAAACCCTGAAATGTCAAAGAACAGAGTTATCAAAACAGATCATTGTTAACAAATGGCTGTTTATTGCTAACACAAAGCAAGTGTATGATTTGAAGCTGGATTCTTTCTGTAAGTGTTTACTGCAGGAAGAGACAAAAATAGACATTTGTATSCTATCAGTTGTTCATAACACTCACAACTGCTTCCATATGGCCCACTACTCTACTGTTTTACTTCCAATTGCTTTCAATGTGAATTCCAACTTTTGATCTTTAACAACGATCCATTGAGTGAAACACTCTCAGTATTACTGTAGGTGCATCCTATTCCCAGTCTAATTGTTTAGAAGAAAATTAATTTGAGATAGTGATCAGAATAAAATTCACWCAATTGAAGCTCTCAAAATGTCATTCATGCCTGGAGAAGATTTGCCATATCACAATTGATTTTTAAATGTATTGGTGATTATATTGCTCAGTTTGGATTTGTCACCTCAATTTTCCTGTCTAAATTCATGCCAGTATCTGTGCATCTTTGGAAATCACACAGMACCTCTTTTGTGGTAGGAATTAAATCAGTATTGCATAATACACAGTAGCAAAACCACACTGCAGAACATGATCTGATGAAAGCACCACAGAGGGGAGGAACTGAAATTATTCAGACAGTTCAGAATACTGTTTTCAAAAAATACTCACCAGGATGTTTCAGCCATAACTAGTTTCTGTTACCATGGTTTTTCTTCTTGCACACGTTTAAGCAGATAAAAAATGGGCATCAAGTGCACATGCCAGCTRAAAGTCTCATTCCCTTGCTTCTGTGCAATATAAAAATAGTATTTCTGAGAGCTAGGCTGTCTGCTCTCCTCTGCCAAACAGTGGGAGAGTCAAAGGTGGGAAAGAAACCTTTGCTGCTCTCTTTGGCATTCACTGTCAGTCATGTAGACATGACATTACAAAGCCACATACGCCAGCATCCATTAAGTGCCTTTACTGTAAATAACACTTTTTTTCTGTGGTAGGCAATCTTGCCCCTCTGGAATTGCCATGAACGCAATAGCGTGTAATTGAAATAACATTTGCAATGCCATCTGAGAAAAGGCTTCAGCTTGAAACTTATTAACAACCTAAGGATGACTCAAAACACTTAAACTACCATTTGAAGGGTAGGTAAATATCTAGCAGACTTTGATGGCAAGGCAGGGGAGAAGGAGCTTATCACTATTTGGCTTTCTGTGTGAGAAAGAAAAAGTGAATTAGACTAACACAGCCCTGCTACAGTGAAATGCAAAGTAAAGTAAGGAAAAAAATCAGGAAAAAAGGACAGTGTGATTTCTCAAATCTTTAAAACAAACAGACCCAGAAGGTACAAATCACAGTGCTGCACGGATGGAGCAGAAGGCTGTTTTCCCTCAGTGCAGGATACTGAAGGCTTGGTCGCACCTCAGAGAAAGGACAGGTTTGGTAGTATCAAGGCCAGGTCAGCCATGCTAACTTGGGGAATCACGGCAAGAGAGGGATGGCAGCAGAGAATGCTGCTGCACGAGCTACTGATAGGAGCAGCAGCYTCTGGGGATCCTGGTAGGAAGATTGGTTGCTGTGTCTTCAGAGCTAATCTGTGTCCTCAGAGCTAATTGGAGCAAGCTGGATAAAAGGACCTAGTATCACATCTTTCTTTTATGCACAGACATGCGCCCTGTTTATTCAGCATAGGCTCTAGTGTCAGAAAAATTTGGAGCTTGTTCCTTTCCCTGACTTCTAAAAGGAATGACAGGAACCACCTGCTTCTCCTTTTCAGGCCCCATTTGAGTGAGGAAATCTGCTACTGCCCAGTACAGCCCCTGGAATCAATGAGACCTCACCCACACCAGAGGCTCCACCAGAATGATTCCACCAGTCTGGACAGTGAAATAATATCCAGTCCGTAAATCATGCAACTTTCCCAGAAAATGGCYCAGCATAGCTGTCACACTTGCAGAAAACAGTTTTGCTGACTTACCTGATTTCATTTCTGGATTAAACTGTACAAGCAAAAAATCACTTCTGGTAAGAAGTAAATTTAGGAGGGTTGTGCTCTTCTAGTGCAGCCACATTTGAGAAACCTTCTTTAGTAGAGGCAAAGGATGGGTTTGTCAACACTTGCAAAACAAAGAGTGATTGAGACCTGCTTTTAAATTCCAAGTAAAATAAGCCCATTCAGCCCACTGGTCACAGAATTGTGAACTGCCAAAGCTGTAAATCTCCTAAAACAGAGACAGTAGCAGACATGGTTGCTGGTAGGCAGGATTTAGTTTTTGGATTAAAACAACAGCTGAAAACTCCAGCTAAGATCAGCCTGTCATGACAGTGAAGTGGGGTGAATATATTTAGGGTGAAGTCAAGACAACCAGACAAAAGCTTCCTGAGGTGAAGTTTCTCAGTACTGATGTTTCATGCAACCACARACTAAATGTGCTCAAAATTTGCAACTCATACAGCAACTCCAGAACTTGCTTCACATTCAGTAATCAGCATTTGCAATGATCTTAGGCATTAGGGTCTCTTCTCAGCTGTTCTTTGAAAATCATGAGTGCCAGTGAGAGCTAAACTCCATTACACAGCATTTGACATCAAATGCACGAGTCCTTACGCAGTTTTCTACATTATTAATTTTCTACCTGATGGCAGTGTGCTCCTATTATTTTCGCCTCCCACTTRTGTTCTGTGATGAAAAGCCTGCAGTCAAAATTCAGACTAATTCCTTTTATTTTACTCTCTCCTGCTTCTGTTCTGTCAGAGCTGCTGCAGGAAAGAAAAACTGTAGCAGAACACACTAATGAAAACATTGCTCTTCCTTTTGTGATATTAACACTGACAGAATTTTATAGCTCCCCATGTCAGACAGTAAAGAAAACAGTTCTTATTTTTCATATTCCAACTATTATTTTCTCATTGTCACTGGGTAGCAGAAAATCAGAACCACCCACCACCTTCTGCACAAAAGCCACCCCCTGGAGCTGCACACAGAACACTGTCATCTTCCAGTGGCTTCAGTGATCCAGTTTTCCTGACTTCTTTTCTTTGTTTGTTCAGTTTTTTATCTTTTTTTTTTTTTTTGCTGTTGTTTTGGGCTTTTGATTGTTTGTTTTCTATATCACTATTAGTACCCAGTCCATAGCTAGAGAAAATGAAAAATATCAGCTTCTACCTGCTSTGTGTCCAGATGGGAAAGGTGCAGTCACCTCTGTGCAAATTCTCCTCCACCACCTGATCTGGAAGTGCAGAAGCGGTTGGGGCTGGAATTGGCCACAACATGAACAACCACATCTGTAATCCCCCATTTTTTTTGCCTTGTTCAGCCACAATAATKTTACTTAGTCACAAATCTTAGACTGTCCTTTGTAGCTAACACCTGAGGTGTCTTATGTATGATTAGTAATGTTGTATGAATACTCACGGATGGATTGCTAACAATTTGGATAAGCACATAAAATATCAATCCCTAGTACAAACCTTCAGTTGCAAGCGTTACTATTGAGATTTAGGGGACTATTTTGCCCTCTTATCTTTTTTTACATATATATATATATTAGTAAAATATTACTGTAATGCCCTCTAGTGTCCACAAATAAGAGAAAGTCTTGCTACTGCTTCCTCTCGGCACTCCTTTCGGCATGGAAATTTACAGCCTTACATGCTACCGAAGACCRTGCAAGGAGTTCATATTGTTAAATATGAGGCATGAACTACTTATTCCCATCTGTTTCACGGCATGGGGAGAACAGCCAAGTCCCACCAAAGCTGACTGGGGCATGCACGGTGGGAGGAAAGACATACGTAACACTGAAGTTAAGCACATGCTAACGTGGAGAAGTTACTGACACCATCTGGAGAAAACCCCAAACTTTCTCCTGCTTTTCCTCCTCCCATTCTCATTGCTTGAATGCAAAGATGCCCTCAGAAGAGAAGTGCAGTGACCACAATAGAAACACTTTGCTATGTGTTTATCTAAGCACAGATACAATACCGGATGCACAGGAGCCCAGAAAGGATAACGTGACTTATCCAAGGTCACAGCACACAGATCCAGAATAGAATAGATCCAGACCTCCTGGCTCCCAGACCTGTGCTTAAAGCAGAACAAGTGCCCCTTCCTCTCAGCAAATGTGCTGAGAAGTTGCACAACCTGAAACATACCGGTTACATTTCTTTCTGAAGTTCCCGACAGCAATCCATAACCAGATACTTCAAACCCAGCATTACGATTGCGATCTTCTGGTGGTGATACACACACTCTTWGTGTCTGATGTCGTACCAGGTCACTTTTAGACAAAAAATCTGATYCATGCTCCAGTGCAATGTATCTGCAGAGATCTTAATGTATATACAATGAATTCCAATGTTCTCCATGAGACTTTAAATATGTTGCTTTAGGATCATTTTCGTGCCACAAATAGTTTAGCTACTACTACTTATTGTAACTTCCGAGTTGACAGAATCCTATTCACCTAACTAGTTTCGGTTTTAATCTTAAAAGGCAACTGCCAAAGAATTCTAGTCTTTTTTATGCGGTCCTTCCTTTAACCCAGTTTGCTGAAGGAATGATTCTCCCTCCCCGTACTGATTTTAAATTCACTGGAATTTTACAGACACTCAAGAACTGAGCTGCAGCAGTGCTTCCTAGATGTTATGAGAAGATTATTTTGAGCCTTGAAATCTATTATTTAAAATTGTTTCTTACGCCAAGTTACTTTTTCTGATTTTACAGACTTGAATGAAAGGAATTAATCAAATTCCTCTTTTCTTTTCTTTTCTTTTCTTTTCTTTTCTTTTCTTTTCTTTTCTTTTCTTTTCTTTTCTTTTCTTTTCTTTTCTTTTCTTTTCTTTTCTTTNTTGAGCTAGGGGAGACAACATGTGACTTGGGTTCTGCTCTATGAGCTGCTGAAAGGGCTTGCTGTTTATTTAGCAATAGGAAAAAAACAAATCCCCAGCCTGTAGATGGGAGGTCTAACCAAGCCATCATTAGATTTAGCTTCCAAAGTGATAGCAGGGACAGTTTTAGGGATAACTCAACAGAAATTAGATACTAAATGAAATCCTGTTTTACAGTAGAAAACATAAAAAATAYATTTTACTTCTCAGCATATGAGTGTGCCACAGTACAAACAAGGATGCTGTGCAGCTGCYGTGAAGAAGAGATGGGAAGCTATTGAAATTGCCTCTGTGTGGCAGGCACTGGGCTGAGGCATGCCAGTACATGCTCTGTGTAGAATGCAAAAGCCCTTTAGATGGAAAAATATATTTCACTCTTTTAAATTAATTTCTACACCACTTAGGCTGTCTTCTTTTCCTCTCACTTCAGGGGTTGTAACCTGYAATCACCACCAACCCACCTTCCTCTGCCCCAACAGGTGAACTTCTACAAACCCTTCATGCCCCAGAGTACATTGTTCAGGGCACAGAATCCTTGTGAGACAAAAGGCAACACTGGACCACATGGGACTCAGAAGGACATGCAGAGGAAGATCTTGGTTTTATTGTCTTATATTTCACCTTCCCATTGGGAAATGTTGTAAGACCAAGTGATTGCAACCATAATGTTGATCTTCTCAAAAAGAATTTAGAGAACCTAAGTTCAAGGAGCAGATTACAAGGGTGAGTTTACTAAAGACAAGGCACCTTGAGGATCAGATATWTAAAAGTCAGAAGCCAGAAGGTAATAGTATGTGTAAATGAGGAAGTTCAGAAGATAATATGCCCAATTTCCACTGAAATTAAAGGAAATCAGAGGCTTAAGTATGCAAAACTCTACCTATGATAAGAAGTGATTCTCTATAGCCTCAGGTGCTTCACCAATGTTAAATGACAGGCCAAAACTCCATCTTTCAGYTGTTAGTACCATGTGTTAGATGGACCAGGCATACAAAAGCTTTTAAAAATATTCTTCTAAAAATTGCTCAAAAATGACAAAGAAACACTGTCAAATGTTCCTTGACTTATTTAGGAGCCAAAGATTCTGATAAAGTTATACTAACTGAAGGGCAAGGTTTTTAAGGGTACATAAGGAGTAGATAGATGCTTWTTGAAGAATTATTAGAATTGGATTTCAAATAATTAAAAAAGATCAACAAAATGTGATTAATTTCATATAAACACACACACACCTCAAGAGGAAGGTACTACAATGGGGCTATTCCCATAATGTTTGCCAGCAATTTTATTCTTTTAAGTGTTTTGTAGACTAATAGCCCATTCCTTCCATACACTTARTATACCAACTAAATGTGTTCAAGAATCAGCTTTATTAGACACTGGTAATAGTCTAAATATTGACTTTTGTAATCCCCTTTAACAGCTGCTGCTTTCTCCCCTTGAATTGACATTTAGCTCAGAACTGAGTAAACTAATGACACCCTSTTTAGAAATTACTTGGGTTATTTAAATCCTAGGGTGTGTTTCAACAGATACAAAACCTGAAATGAACTGTAAGAGAGGAAACATTAAGCTTACTGGCAATATTTAGCTATTGGAAACATCCATAATTCATAAACATCCACATAGCTTCTCAGCTTCTTTCCCAATAAACATTTCAAATCAAGAGTTTTACTTTTAAGCTTCATATGTACCATCTTAACTGWTGATTATAGACCTGGTGCACATTTCCATAGACCTAATATGCTTATTGCAAAGTCATAATTTACTCATGAAAAAGGTTCCAAACACACTTTGAAAGAAATAAAGAATCACTGAAGTAAAAGAAATGCTGATTTCACCTTGTAAATAGATTRAAAAATTATTACTTTTTACATGAAAGCAACATGAAATTGCAGTATGGACGATATTCTTCAGCACAGCTGAAGCAGAAAAAACTATAAATTCCTTACAGTGCTCTCTATAATACTGTGGTCAATGTGCCCATGCGCTTTTCAGCATTGCCACTGCTTACCAACACAGATGCCCCTGCCAGTGTGGGGAGGAGGCAAGTGGGGAAAGGAACACATTGAGCTGGAGGGATATTTCTGCTTCCTCCTTTCTGAGCTGTAACGCTTCTGGACAGGCACTCAACAGCAGCACATTTCTGGCCCTTATCACCCTCACTGATATATGCAACTCAGTCAAGTACTTTCTCCTTTYAAACTGAAGGCATTAAGGAAAAGACAGAAACAAGCTCCCAGTGCCAAACCAATCAACCCTCGCCMTCTTCCCAGGCAACTACCAATGTAACCCAGACAGTCCGCAGTGTCGAGCAGCCAGCAGGCCATGGCCAGGGAGGGTGTCCATCCTTTACAATGGGCTTTGCTGCTATAACACTGATCTCAACACTGCCTTTCAGCTTCTGYTTTGTTCATGGACTTCATTATGTCAGCCTTTTTTCAAATTAGGAACTATTGTGGCAAACTTGTGTATCAAAACCTGTTCACATTAAYAGGAACACATCTGTCAAATTCTGATTGTGGGTATTCTTCTATTATTTATTTTAAAACTCCAGGTTGTTCTTTGGACTCAACCTTTTCCAGATCACTTCAGATTGAAGTCAATAATGTAAGCTCACATCTGAAACTGGAACCTATTCAAAATAATTGTCTTAGGAATCCATCTTGGAAAAACAGATTTGCCTCATACCACCATGATGTGAAATGCTATTAAGATTCATGTTTGTATTTTAAAAGTTTATCCACCTTTTTCCTTGTAACTTGTTCAGGATGGACTCTCATATATTTTATTGGAAAATAGAAGCTGAAAGGTTATTTTTAAATTACAAGCTTGTAACACCAACAAGAGTCTTACATCTTTTTTCTGACCATCAGAAACCAAMTGCTGACAGCATTGCCTTTGGACCATTACAGAAACCTCCACATCTTTAAGGTGAAAGTCACATGCATAGGTATTGCTTCTGAACTAGCCCATACTTCATTTGTTATAAATAATACATAAAAAATACATCCTTTAAAGGTATCTTTAAAGTGAGGTAAATGTRTTTTCTAAGAAGACATTGTCCTGGTTTATCAATTTTCCAGCTAAAGCAAGCTTTCACAAATAACCATTTTTGATCTATGTAAAAAATAGAATCAGGTAAAATGCCCTTGATAATGTTTCTAGGTGGAACAGATTAAATCCTGCCTTCTCTTCTAAGTGTGCCAGTGGACAGTGCTTTGTGGACAGCTTTGTCAAACAAAAGCTGCTATGCTATGAATACATCTGGCACGTGGTGGTGATTTTGATCACGATAAATTGTGAGTGATATAAAAATAGGACTAATCACTCTATATGAAGCATTACTCACTAGAAATCMACGTGCATTCTGGGAAATAAATTAATTCTTGCTGTCCTTTCTGAAACACATATTATTAGACTTACTAATTTTGACAGGGACATTTCCAAGGCACAATATTCAAACACATAAAGTATTTGCTAATTATCTYTCATAAAACCAGAAGAAAGATTTAAATATGGCATAAATTGTGTCACTGAAATAATCTATTGTTGGTAAGCTTACAGAACTTATACTACAAGGGAAAGGCTTCCTACAAAGCAATCAGTTTTGTGGAAGTAAGCAATCACAATTTATACTGCAAAGGGTTACTCTACATTYGTATGTAGTTTTATTTTTAAATCAGTTGTCCTGTAGTTTGAGTAAAACCCTCCACCCCAGCTGTGCTTTTCAAGGACGGCACTTGATCTGGAAGCTTCCACAGCTGTCTAACAGTTCATGCACATCTGGCAGCCCTTCACACGCCAGGAGAGAGAAGAAAAGAGTAACGATGTTGTCTTGTTTTTTTGAGATGCTTCAGAGGCCCTCCTCTTCTGTACCTCCTTTTGACTTTTTGACTGTCAACACCACAAGCACATAAAAAAGGTTGCAACAGGACATAAAACCTGTCTTTGCCCATGCAAACACATCAACACACCCGGCCATGGGCAGAACAGTGCAGGTGCACAAGGTGCCAGATCTCAGGGGGCAAATGTTTGGCTACCATAGCAACCTACTGAGTTTGCTTTGTGAATACATCCAGGTGGATTATCCCTCAGAGAACACGATCCCTGGAGAATGAGCCCCTTAAAAGTCAGAGACAGGTCCACTGGTGTCAGATGTAAAAGAACAATGAGAACAGTTCAACCTTCTAAATGATATGTGATGTGGGGAAGGGACTATTACATATTTGCAAGAATCAATATTAGCAAAAATTTTTAAATAGTGCAAGTTAAGTGATACAAAAAGCACAATGACCTACAAGAACAAGAGCAGTACAGCACTAAAAAGGTTAACATTTTACCTAATTAACAGAATAGCTTCCAAGGAAGACTCTGAACAAAAAAAAAAGCAAGACACTCAGAGAGAGAGTTCTAGGGTAGGGAGATTCAAATATATCTTGTAAACCTCTTTGACAGGCTTCTTAAGAGTTTCTAATTGAAATTCTTTTATTCTGTCACACCTCCTCTCAACYCAGTACTTTGAAGATGAAAGCAAATCTACTGGAACAAGTGCCAACAGGATCMTGCTCTTCAAAATGAACAACCAAAAGCAAACATTTCGTACTAGCTCCTGAAGCTGTAGCATGTTGGGCCACTCTAATTTTTTCCTTTCTCACTTTTCTTCACTATTGTACCCTCTCGGTTGCCTATTATGGGCCAATTTCACAAATCAAATCTTTATCTCCATGTCAATAACAAAAAAGATACTGCTCTCTACATACTTTGGAAAACCTGAATGGATTTACATGACAATCAGATTTTAAGAACTACTCCTCTTCCCTGCCAATTGAGATGAAATATTCAGACCCATGTACATGCTTCTCTTTCATTACAATTCCACTGAGTTTAGACAAATAGCATACAAATACATCAATCTGTGTGCTTATGCCTGYGTGAATGGTGGAAAAACACTCACATTTGAAATTGAAAATAAAGTAGGATGTCAATGTCTTGGGAACAAAAGAGAGTTTGATGATTACAATACAATCTTTCAAAACAGGAATGATGGTATGTTCTAAATTTTCAAAATCTAGCTCCTTAATAATGAAAAGTTCTTGCATGTTAAACTACTACATTTAGATCATCAACATCAAGAAAATGAAAAAGTTTCTAATTGTATCCACAGGGATTTCTTTTAACTAGAACAAGAAGACACTGCCAGCATGAGCAAATAGCTACCAGATCTTTACAAAGAGATCTTTACCTTAGTYATAAAACAAAATCAGATGTTTCAAATAGAATTTTGCCTTGCTCTGGTTCACCCTTGCTCATCCACCATACCCATTTAGGATTGCATGATAAGAGGTGGCCGTTTGTAGGTTTTGCTAGATGATCACAATAGATACCTGTAGTACATACATATTTTAGCAGCCACTTTACTAATAAAGCAAGCATTTTCCCTTTGTAAACAGAACTTGGTTAAAACCACGTTTTTGGTTTTACTCATCAGATATGAACAATGTGAGTTGATACTGAAGCTTAATTCATAACTCTATTACCATTTGTATCCTGTGTTCTTCTTGTTGTAGAGAAAGTTGCTGAACAGTGCTGACACTGTCAAAGCAGCAAAGTCTATTGTCCTACCAAAAAATTGTTGGTAGGACAGAAAACTCTAAGCTTCTTAGACCTTAGAGAGGAAAGGAAGAGGCATGCAATATTCTAAGGAATGTGTGGCATTGAATGGAATCATTATTCTTGTCGTTTGAAAGAAACCTACYCTCACTTTCCTAAGAGACGAGTTAACTATCTGAAAGAAACAGGAAGATTATCAGAACTTGAAGACTCTCTGACTGGTTCAAAACCAAATCAGCTGCAATGTTATTATAGCTCTTCAGATGAAGCAGTTTTTATGCTGTTTATCTTTATGGATTTTATAAAAATTTGCTGTAAGGGACTACCCAAACACATCTAATTACCTTCTATGATTCGAAGTCTCCCCAGACTGATTGTGGATTCAATATGTACAGATACAGTAGATATCTCAGCAAAAATGGGCTAATGGTTATTGCTCTAGGATTTGGGTCTGAATATTCCCTCATGTTGATAGATAGTTCCAGTTTATGCTGTGACATTCAATTTATCTTGGTCTGCTCTCCCAGGAAAAAAAAGAACAGCTGTGGATCACTCATTCTGCTCCATTCCCCTCTCAAAGACCACCAAGCACCTGCTAAGTTCATTTGGGAGCTGACTCCATGCAATGCTACCGGTGCTGTGCTTTGCTGTGCTGCAGCACCAAGGAGCTGCAATGGCCGGCAGCCTGGGACTCGGGGCTGAGCCACACAGATTACAAGGCAAGGCAGAGCCCTTGTTCTCTACTGTCACCTCAATAAGCGGTGATATTTCCTGCAGTCCTGGATGTAACAAGGCTCTTGGCTGGAATTCTGTTACTCTTTCTAAATTTTAGAGCAAGAAGTCTATAAGCAGTCAAGATGACTGAATACTGTGCAAGGCCAGGAGCTGGACTTGATTCTTGCAGGTSCCTTCCAAYTCAGCATATTCTGTGGTTCTGTGATTCTATAATACAGCTCTAAAATGTCGGCTACAGCCAACAAAGTTTGAAACAATTCATTTCAATGCAGGGAAAGGATGGTATAGTGGCTGCAAATGGTATTGCCTTGGAGCTGACGTAATTGTTTGAAACTGGTGCTGTTAAAAAATATTTCTAGACCTTATTAATCCAAAGCTTTCGAAGTCTCTGGCAGCAATTTACTTGAAAAAGTGTAAGCTCAGACCCTTAGAACAACATTCTTCTCTATCTCCTGTGTCTTAATGACGCTGATGTGGCAAAGAATTTATAGTGTCTCTCTCTTCTGCATCTTCTTATTTGCAYTTTCTTTAGTTTGCAAGGGGCAAAAGTTACAGAAACCCTGATGGAAGCCAACAATGCCAGTGAAGATAATCAGAAGAGCTTCTACTAATATGAATCAGTTTTTCAGCATTTCAAGTTCTGCCAATGCCTGCACATGGCAAATTGCTCACAAAATGGCCCTGTATTAGTTTCCTGGAAGATAATGTCCTATGAGACTTTTTACAAATATCTTGATTGCTCCATCTATTTTCTTACAGTAAAGTAAGATTGTAAATGCCCAGAGACTTTCACTAATATGACAGTCAATAAATGATGGGAACACATTAAGCAGTTGTGATCCTTTGTGTCATTCCAGTGAATACAAATTCTTTCAATAGGAAAAAAAAACCCCTATAGTATTTTATTTATTGTGAAATACAAAGTATTAAGATCTTCTGTCTCATGTTAGAAAGAAGAAACAGCATCACTCTGTACCACTCACCACAGGCACAGTGCTAATGAGAAATTTAGTGCTATTACTGAGAAATTATTGGATTTTTTTAGTCATACTTAAATAAAATCTCTTGAGCAAATTTTGCAATGATTTAACTAGTTTAAGTAGGAATCTCACACGTTTTCATTAAAAGCCTTTCCCCTTCAAACTTAGAATATGAATGTGCCATGARTTTAGGAAGCTGCTTTGTAAAACATTACACATATTACTATTTGTACAATTACAACATTGACATGCTGTCAGACAGAGCAGCTTTTAGGAAAATGGGTGTCTGTGGCTGTGTTATTCCACATGTGAAAACGAGAAACAAGAACCCAAATGAAACTGTTCAGTATGTACAGTGCCTATGAGTGTCCCCATGTGTGTGTGTGAGCACATTGTGGGCAGGATTTTGGGGAGAGAGTAGAGAGTGAATATACAATGATGTTGCTGGTTATATCCTTCTGGCTKCCAACAGTTTGCAGCCCAAGAGCTTTGTGAAAGAGAAAATATCTTCCTCTCATTGTTCAGCAGTTCCTCTCCAGCTGTAAATTCATAAAGCTTCCTGTTAAATATGGAATCATGGAATATCTGAAGTTGGAAGTGACCAATAYGGATGATCGATTCCAACACCCTGCTCCTAGCAGGACTACTTAAAGCTAAAAAAAAAAAATAAGAGCATTATCAGATAATAGAGCTTCTTGAAATKATCTAAGCATATGATATGAGATGGGTGTTCTGACTTCTATAGTCACTACAATAAGACCTTTCGAAGGGAAAAGTTTGACATGAACCATGACCCTGTACCTTGAATGTGACTTCTCAGTCTTTCTGGACAACGGATCACATTGTTCTAAGAAATCTCTAAATTTCAGAGTTTCTTCCCTGCTTTCCCCTGTCTGTTTTTTTAAGCTGCAGTGTGCCCAAATGAGAAGTGAATCTTGCTTCATCCTGCGGGCAGAAAGGCCAGAGCAGAAATGCCCAAAAGAAGGAGAGCAGGAAACAATCTCTTTGAATCACACAGATGAAGGTGCTAAACTTCAATTTAAATACTGATGTCAGGATTYTGAAAAGCATCACCTGTTTTACTTAAACACAGTATAGAAGCACATGTTCAGGCCTAAAGGAGGACTTGGGAGAAGTCAGCACCCCCATGGGTCRAACTCCAAGTCCTTTGGTCAGGAGCACTCCACAGTGGCTGACATTTGAGCCAGCAGCTGTTCCCAGAAAGGAGCCCAGGTGCTGYACAGCAGCACTGCAGCAGGTTACAGAGGCATGTCTCACCAAGGGCATTTAGGACATCGGCAGAAGCTCCTGACTAGAAAAGAAATTTTGTCTCCTCATCAAAAAGCAACTGGCTTATTTATTGCAACATGGAACTTTTTCCAGCCTATGCTTCAGTTCTCATCTTTTGAAGCAATGTACCATGAGCAGATAACTACTACAGATCAATTGAAATTATTATTTATAGGCTCGAGTTCTACTTCTTCCAAATCATCTCAAGCCTTCCTGTTTTCAAACATCTTTTTAATTTGCTATGAACAAAGCAGAGGAAATCTATCATTGAGGAATGAGATTTGGGCTTATATTTGATCATTTTCCTTTCACATTGTTGACTAACACAAAGAAACCTTTATATCACTGAGCATTTTAGAGAAGAGCTGACAGTATCTACTTGTGTAAGTCAACAGAGGCATCAGTAGACTTTATTCTGTCTACAGAAAAAAAAAATCAGGCTGATCCTTCTACCTCAGCTACATAATACAAGCTTTCAAGAAGTAACTGTAAATATTTATTTTTAAAAGCCTTTGTTCCTGTGAAATGTATCCATGGCATTTATGCTACTGTTCTTGTACGGAAAAAAAGCTGAGAACCACCGAACTATCATTAGCAAACTTCATACCCTTCTCATTTTCATCACCTTTTTCTGTTACCGATAACTAGGAATGCTCCAGGCAAGAATCCCTGTGCTGCAATCACAGGTACAAGATCTGGGTACCACCTAAGTAGGAGGGATATTCCACACTTCTGGTCACCAGTTGTGCCATGCTGTGGACCCCAGTCTTACAGTAGTAACTGTAAGGTGTTATTCCCTGATGTTATTATTTTATCACATRTTTTCTTCTGCTAAAGTTCCATGTCTTGGATAATTGATCACATGAGCATTTTAAGATTTTTAAACAAAAATGCTTATAGATCATAACACTAGGAAAAGAAGGTCTGAACCACACATCTGAGCAAAACTTTGTGTCCCAGGCTCAAAAAACACACTGACAATGTTTAGATTCTTATGAAGAAAGAAGAAAGAAGCATATTGTGTTTTATGAGATAAAACCTTGACTGTGAAGGGTAATTCATGGCTTTTGAGTGCTTGTGGCTGATGATAAGATTCCAAGTTCTAATGATCAGAGCAGCATTTGTGAAAACATTGAAAAAAATTACTGGACACCTCCTCAGCCCAAACACTGTATGTACATGGTGTATTTTATGACATCCAACAAGGAAAACAATGACCAAATGCGTTTTTAAAGGCATTTTCACACTTAYGAAAATGAAAGAGAAATGAAAGAATGAGAAACTTTTCATAAAATCTTCCGTAAGTTCAATAGAACATCTTGTTCCACTTACACATCTTGTACACTTATAAACAACGAGAGGTAAAATCACCAGACCCAAGTCGGCAATAAAGTAAGTTTGACTTCAACTCACAGATTTTTAAGTGGCTGTTGCAACTTGAAGATATTGAGAATATAGTCCTTGAAATAAACTTCTTGAGACTGGCAATAGCTAAAAGCATGTTTTTTTACTTGATGTCTTGGGTTGATGTTGTGCCAATCCTGTATTGCTATACTCTGTCAGCTTSTATGCCCAAAAGGTACCTGTGCCTTCAAATCTGACCCAGAAGAAGGGGCAGGGGTGGCACGGGCAGTTTAAAAGGTGAGGCTGCCGTGCAGCCATTTGCTTCTGGACCTCAGCACCAGCCCTGCGGGAGTCCTTGGTCACTGCATGCAGGGSAGGTACATTGTTGCCGTTTAGCTAGCTTGGGTTTGTTAGCTTGGGCAAACAGTTTTCAGCGGACTGCCACCCCCCCCTGCAGCTGATGTGATATTTTTTCTTCTGGAGCAAGTAGGCAGCCCATGGGGACAAGCGGCGCTGCTCCATCTCATCCCGGACTCTGGAAGAAGCCAAGCCGGCGACAGAAAAAGCACACCGAGCCCTCTGTTACATCTACAGTGAGGACTGCCACCAGGTTGCCACCGTTGCCTGAGCGGCCATGTGGACCTTTTTCTTTTGGTTTTTTTTTCCTGGGGACAGGARCTGCCATCTTTTTTTTCCGCACCACTTAGCTGAGCAGCTGTGGGGGGAGGGGATGACATGCGTTCCTAGACTTTTAACTATCTAACAATTACTTTTTATCTGTGTCCTGTGGGCACTGTGTTTTGTTAATAAACTACTTTTTTCTCTCTTCACTTTTGCCCGAACATCCATTTCATATTGGTGGGAAAAAATGATCAAATTTTTCACTTCAGAGAAAACATTTACTCTGTAACGTTTTTCTCTGAAAACATTGTCTCAAACCGAGACACTTGAAAATGATGTATATTTTAAYAGATGCTAGAAATCTGATCACATACTGGATGGGCCTGTGAGGCACTATTCAAAGTAAAATGAAAATAATGCCACTGGCCCAATGATCTTACACTTTATAAATAGGGCAAAGCAATCGAGAGAGGAACAGGAGATGGACRATAGAGGTCAAGTCCATCTTAGCRTGTCAGTAAGTAGTCAACATCCTAGATGCTTCTCAGTCTCTATATTTTCACATTTTTGTAAACAGGGGTTAGTATTTGCATTGTTTGTTCAGTGTTTTCAGAGCAAAAATTGCAGAGCCTGTGATCAGCTAAGTCACACTGCTGTGCCCGATTGCTATTAATTTTACAGTAAATATGCCCTCACCAATTCCTGAAAACATAGATGTGAAAGCAAGAATACTCTCTGTCTGCCTATTAAGAGCACCACAAAAAAAGCATTAACTCAGAAAACGAATCAAACATTACAAAAATAATTCCTACACTGCCACCTTGTGTTCAGATACATTTTCTAATCCCATCCACTCCTGAGTCTTTCATTTGAGCCAAGTCTTTCATTTGAGCCAATGAAGCCTTCCAACCCTGAAAACTGTTTTATCCCAAGACTAGTTTAACATCTCCTTGGACAGTGGAGAAGTGGCTTGTCACATATTTTATCATTAAACTCCTTCCTGGAGTTCCAGAAACCTCAGTTCAGAACCCAGATTCTTCTAGAGCTGGGATATTCCTTAAACCACAGCAGTATCTGGTGATTAGGACTTTTCATGATAAACTGGGAAATAATAAAACATCCTGGAGATGAATGAACTTGCTGGATTTTGGAACTTTCAAGGAAAGGTTGTTGCAAAAAAAACATTCAAGGAAATTGCATCAACCTGACTACAGCAGGCTACAAAGATCTATATACAAGTATAGACCCAGATTTAATCTCCCCTACATAGCAGAGATTTTTTTTTAATTTACCAGCACACTGTTAACTGCAAAAATATCTGGTGAGAAAACACAAACAGTCATTCTCTATGCAGTATAACACTAAAGTAGGTCACTTCTATTCTGTAACAGAAAGCTTGCAGAATTCCAGGGTAGCACAACGAGGAAAGTGTAGGTAATAATTACCAAAACACCCCTGAAATTTCTCCCAAAACTAGTAGCACAAGTGAAAGAATTCCACTGAAGTTCAGCATATTATGGTAATTTCATCAGCACCACAAGGACTTAGATGCTGCTCTCAAACCCCCAAAGCAGCAGATTTATTTATTTACTTATATATTTCCACTATATACATTTAGATATATTTTCAAAGAAATTTAATGACCACAGTTGAAGGATTTCCTGGTTACATAAGGTTTCTAGAGACGGTAGAGACACCAGTGCTGCATGCAGACCAGAAYTTATAGATAGGAGACACACGTCTATTGAATGGCCTTGAGGAAATTTGGGTGCACACAGAAGTTTACCTGGGCATGGGGCTCTGTTTCACCCCTTGTGGTATGAATCTCAAACATGCAGCACCACTTGGTRCTAGCCTAGGATCAGAAAAGCTTAACTGGTTCAGTTAACTGCATTGCTGCACTCCTCCTATGGAGCGCCGGGAGGCAGTGCTCACTCCTGCACGGTTATGTGAGGCTGCTCCAGGGACCTAAGGAGGAATCCCATGCAGGGGACCAAAGTCATACAAGCACTGTCCTGGGGATAAACTGACGGGATATGATGCAGTGATTTTGAAAACTCGTATTTCACCCACCTCACARGCACCTCCCCTGCCACTGACCTACTGAAACAGCAAACTCTGGAACACCTCCCATGGCCTGGTAGGATCCTTACTGAAGCATGCTGTGATTTAGTGAGGATGAGGAAGGACAGAAGAGCAAGCAAGAGGCTCCAGGTAGCTTGAGGCAGGGCAAGTCATGGAGTAGCTATCCCAGGAGATGGCAGCATGCTGTAGGATTGTGATCAGCACCATCAGCAGCCATACCTTGGCTGTAATCAGAGGTTGCTAAGTGCTGATCTGCTATTGTCAGCACTTCTGGGCCCACATATKGTCCTCACTTTGGTGACAACCAAAAGTTGGGTGCCATTTCCGGCCAGGGAGACTTGAATTAGGTCACTAATTCCAAGATATAAAAGGCCTGTTTCACAGAAAACTGACAGAAAGGGCTGAGGTAGGATGGAGAGACCTGGAGATCATCTAGTCCAGCCAGACCCAGATTCTTAGGATTATATCCATATATCTTGACTATCTCCAGGGATGGAGGCTCTACAACCTTTCTGGGCAACCTGTGCCAGTGTTCACCATAAAGCCCCAGTGTGGTTCTCCAGGACCTTCGCCACCTCTGCCAGAGAGGATGGAGCATTCCCAGATCAAGCAGCTGAGATAACACAGCMCCTGGCAGTCTTTCCTCCCCTCCAGAATGCAACTTACTTTTTTGGGTTTTAAGAGAACTTTAAATATTTGAAGTGGAATGTGTGAGCCCTTCCTTCACCAAATGCCACAGCTTTAAAGAACTGAGATTCAATAAAACACAGTTCAAAAAGCAAGATGGGAAGGAGAGCAGATGTAAGATAAAAGATTCAGATGCTTCAGCTAATTTGCACTTGTGTTTTGCAGATTCTCATTGCAATTGGTAGAATTCTATTAATATGTGCCTACCTGGATATATTGAACTAAACATCCATCAAAGTGACTACTCCTTATGCAGATCAGTCCAAATGCTCAAAAACTCCTGGCAAAATAGCTGCCATCTTTTCTCTCCATAACTTCCTTGTGGCTGCAAAATAAGCTTTATTCCTGAAGTCTCTTGACATGCGTACCCTCTGCACATTCTATCATGCCAAAGATATTATTATCCTGAGCTTCAGGATGTCCTGACCAGGCCATGGTCAAAAGAGGGAGCACAAGTCCCTCTGCTTGTATTCTCTGGGCTCCTTCACCAGCAAAGATGCTCAGATTATTTGCTTTTACTTTTTTTTTTTCACATGGCATTTTCAGTTCTAAATAATTTATGGAAGCTGTTYAGAAATGCAGAACACTCCTCATCACACAATGCATGAAATCTGAAGATAAATGGATGGTGATTTAGGGCCTGAGAAATAAGAGTTCAGAATCAGGCAGGATTATTGGTTACTTCAGAAATACAAAAAAAAATCCCCAGACCTGAAGTAATGACTTTCAATCCTTGAGCAAAGCAAATCCTGGAGCACTAGACACTTTATGTGTACGTACATGTAAGTACATATATGAATGCATGCATGCAGATGTGTGTTTTACCACATCTAAAAMAAGAGTGAACATTTCTACCCCTTTACAAAGAAGGAAGGAAGTCTCTGTTTTGCAGGTGGGGACAACTGAACACCAAAGACACAGCGGGGATCTTGGCCAGACTGTACCAGTGACAGGGCTGGCAGGACAAACTTGGGRTTTATGCTCACAGTGGGGTGCAGACTCCTGTTCATCTGCTGAAGGGCTCAGCTCAGCTGAACATGGTTGCAGTTTACAGACTGAACCATCTTCCATTTGCTGGGCTCTGACCCCAGGCAGAGCAGCTACATGGCAGTTTGAATTTCTCTGGGCTGCTATAATCTGGAAGGTTTGACTCCCACTCTGTTGTCATAGCCCCAAAACCACATTGTCTCAGTAATGCGAAGGCGTTAAACTGTCATGTCTGGTAAGAAAGGAGATGTGCAGGGTATAGTACAGCAAGAAGAGGATCCTATGGGAATGCTCCTGCTTACAGTACGTGGGGGTCTGTCAGGTGTACCCTTGCAAAATGCAGATTTTCAGGATAAAGAGAAAACAATTACCCACTAGCTAGTTTACAAAGGCGAGAGAAGCACTGATGTATCTATGGACATTGTGACACACTACCAAAGAGCAGCATATGCTTTTGGCTGCAAGAAGTCCCAGKGCAGCAATAAACACAATGAAGTCTTTGTGCAAAGAATCTTGTCAGTTTCATTAGGCTCAGACTTTGAGGGAAATCTACAGCATCATCAATTCTCCCAATTTAATGCAGATTCTCAAGATGCCTGCTTTTTTGCTTCTACCTCAATTGTGGAATCTGTGAGAATCTGAAATACCTTTAAAAACATTCCTAGTGCTGTTGGTTACAGAAAGATGGTCAAGAACATGATGCACATGCAGTCTGAGATTCAGTCACAAATTAATAGGGAAGGGCAAAATCAYGTTGCTTTTTTATTATTATATCTGCTGTTTTTCAAGCCCTTCCTTGTGKATTTCTGACTGGCAGCTCTGAAAAACTTAGCAATTAAAATACTGAACATCCAAAAAACTAGCAGAGGCAGCTGCTGAATTTACTAATGCAGTWTAAAGTGAAATGGAGACCTGGGTACACAGTCCCAAAAATCTGGGCCTGAACAAACAGCTAGAAAGGCTTCTACCCTCCAACAGAGAGAATGAGTAAGCAAAACAAAAATCTACAACTCCTGTTTCATCACAAGCCAAAAGATGTAAGCTTCAAGGTTCTCAGAGAACCAGTTAGGTAGAAAATGAAATGAAACGTGGACCCTCCAAGCAATGCACAGACTTCTTTAGTGGCATTCCCAGCAGTCAAGCCAGTAAGTCCCAAGAAATGCCATCAGCAGGATAAAAGCAAGGTTCTTACTAGGTCTCAGGCTTCATGGCAACACTAACAAATCCTACTTCTTCTCAGTACCCCATTAATTTTTCATCTCTTATCTTAGCTCACTCAGTTGTACTGCTACAAACTGGCTGGAAAACAATTGCATTGCTATGTGTATAAGTCTTAAAACATAAGCCCTAGCCCTTTTCTTCACTTATTTTGACTGGGAAGGTGATTATCAACAGAAACCATGCAACAATCCTGCTGCAAGGATTGTTGGGGACATAGCAAGCATCTTGTCATGAAACAGCACCCRAAGACAGTTTTCTCAGAATGAAAGAAAGGATTTGAGTTTTGAAAGGGTATAATATTTTGCACCTGAATTGCACAATAAKGTTTGCCAATATTCAGTGCTGCTGTTCTCAGAAGAGAAAAGTCTGCTTTTTCCCACCTGGTCCCAGGAATAGAAACAGGAACCTGCATAGTCAGTGCCAGATTACACACGACCCATTTGGCTGCCAGCTCTGGGTATGGTGAAACATACTTGCTCCTGAGTCACACTGAGTACATTTCCTAGTGCTCTGGTACGRTAAAAAAGTATCATTAACAAGAGCCATGTTTCCATCAATTTTAAGGAGTTCCTGAAACTCTTAGGATGCTGTAGTCATCTCAGTGTAAATCTCAATGGGGTGTATCAAACTACTTTTCCTGGGACWGCTGAATCTTAGATTTATCCACCTTTCAATATTAAAGCAATAAATTAAATACTGAACAACAGAAATATGCTAAAAAAATTCCCCTTAATTCCTCTCAAGCAGAGTCTTCAAGCCTCTTCACGTTTGCTTTTCCTACTTATCCCCTCCTTACTGCTGCTCTTCCATCCTTCCTGCCACCACCTCTCACCAATTTGCCCAAGCAGTCTGGCACTCTGGTCTGCAGCAGTGGCCTTCTTTCAGCTCCGGCAGCTGCCTYACCAAAATCTTTACAGGAAATGTGTAAGTAGAAGGTTTGAAAACAGAAAAAATATTTTCCTTAACACTGCTGCTGTCATCTCACTGAAGCAGACAGCTTGAGCTCCAAACTTACCTTTAGGGTGGGAGAATTTAGTAAGTCGGTACCAGTACTCTACATTGATGCTTTCTGCTCATTAGAACTTAAAATACTTCTCTGAAAGTTTTAATTGTATTCATGCCAGCTCCCTTCACCCCTTTATATTTCTCTGGATATAAACCACATTGAAAATATCTTCTAATGCTTCTTCACATCACTAGAGTTACAGAAAGAGGTTTCAATACAAATGAGAACAACACTCAAGCTACTTAAAATAAATTATATGTGCCTTTTGATAGGACACAATATACTTTGWTCTTCATTTTGATTTTTCATGCCCYTATCACCACTCATTTTGAGCACACTACTGTGAGATTACGCAGTAAAAAGGAAATTAAAGATCAAAGATACATGAGACAAATCCTGTGACTTTCAGCATAATCTTTAAAGTATTGCAAACCTGTACTTTTCACACCTGTCCCCTACTCACTTTCCAAGTTACCTACAAGTATGTGTGCTGCTTTGCTGCAAACATGGCATGGGAAGTCAGAGAAGGGACTTTGGTGAACTTAATGTGGGACATCACATGTATGAGTTCACCTTCTGTGGCCTRCTTTGCTGTGTAGGTAGCAAAAGACTAAGCTGAAAGCTCTCTGTGGGTATATCTCAACAGCTCGGTGAGTACTGCTTTGGTAATGTCCATGTGAGCTGCTAACCACACAAATGAGAGGGACTTCTGCACTTCTGCACTGGTCTSTAGTGAGACCAAAGAGTACTGTGTCATTAGGCTGATTATCAAATCCATTCCCTGATGGTGTCACATAGGCTGAACCCCGCACTGCTGAAATTATTTCAGAGCTCCTGACTCTGGAGCAGGCTCATTCAGGGCAACTGTTCATTCCTTCACATAATACTGGATTGCCTTGTATGATTTCCCCTGGGTTTGAAGCACACAGTCACAGATTTTTAACCATTTGSTCTCTTGCTGATCAAGTGTATGTTATCAAGATCAAGATATATTAAAGTTGGTTTATTTGCAGATTGAACGTACTATTCCTAAATTTACAACCAGGCCAAGTCACCAGATAAGCGTCAAATGGCAAAAGAAAAAGGAAAGGAAATTAAAAACAGACTTCTAGGAAAAATCYCAGTGTCAGAGATTTCTGTGAAGGCAACAGGGAAAGCAATTCAGAATTGGGTTACAGTTGAAAAATGRTTACTATTTAGCTGACATCAAAAGGCAGGTCTGAGAGATTTAATACAGTGTGAAAACCCCACAGCAGTGTCATTAATAGAACTGCTAAGAGAGAAAGTAATGCTTTTSACCTGCAAAACATTTGCATTTAGTAGGAAATCTGTACTACTAATTTGGATAGTGACAATGTTTCTCAGGAGTCATCTGGAAGTACAGAATATTCATCTCCAGATCGAAGTGCCTTCTTGTGAGAGAACATTATTTCTTTTCAGATACAACAAATGTTTTACCTCCCATGTGTTATACTTTTGAACTTGTGCTTAAAAGGTGAATGCAGGACTCCACARTGGGCATACACTTCATAATCATTGGACCCTGCTATGGATCTGAGATTGAAATCTCCAGCCAGGAAGGGGTAGTGGTAGTTAAACTTGATACAAACCCCACTGGCCTCAGAAAGCAGCAGTTACTGACAAATCTGAACAAATTCCTGCACAACTTCCTTCTCATGCAAGTGCATTACTAAATCCATTCACTGCTGGGAAGGAACACRAAAGTCAAAACTATCCAATACATTTGAGTGAAAGGAAAGATATGAACAAATCATATCACTTAGCAACTCATGTGATGATTCATGATGAGAGAAAACTTTCATTTAAGAAGTATCCACTGGCTTGCAGAGGCATGCCCACATCACGCTTGGAAGGAAAGAGCATCCCTATGATCATTTTAATAATACTGAAGAAACAGTTCTCTCTCACAAAATCTATATAGGAGTCAAGTTAAATTCTTTCCTGCATGATGAAGTTTAGTGGGGACATACAAACTAATTCTTGATTAGCTAAACTGGGTCCTGAGCATGGCCTTGTCATGTAATGGCATTTATTATGGCATTTAAGACAAACAGCCTCTCTGAGAGGGAGGGTAAACCAGTCTAGATAGAGCACCCTGTAAATACAGCTGTAGGTCTGCGAGAGCCTGCACTAAACAGAAGGGCCTATACACAATTTGGTTAAAGCCAAACAGATATAATCTGACTCATGTATATCAGGGAATCTGATATGTGCGCCAGAGTGCCAACAGCAGTGACCTGGGAAGTGGGAAACAAATATGTCAGCTGATGACAAGGTAAAACTTAGGTCAGATAATCCCTCTGCTTGAAAATGAGCAGTGGAGAAAGCACAGTTAAAAGTTGTAATTGCTGTAGCTCACTGAGTGTTCCCTTGGGCACTGTATCCTGAAGCCTGGAATAAAAGCTATCAGCATCCTGAATGGAGCTGTCAAGACACACTTGTTAGCAAAACTGGTTGAGAAGAAGAAAAAAAATCCCCTTTTACTTGCAATTGATAGAGGCAATAACTCAGGCTTGCCAGAAGAAGCCTCTAACAATGATGATATCTGAGGCAATTTGAAACCATCTAGAGCTCCTTGATGGGCTGCTCTGAGTTGGGCTCCCCAGGGATGCTCTGAAATAAGCAGAGTCTTTTATAAAAACATTTCCACAGTTGAATGTTCATATAGCAGAGAACACTGAATTTCCTCCAAGAAGTTGGATATGGAGGACCTTGATGGTCAACATTCATATGTTTGTCTAAAGTCACAAGTTTATTTAGGTTTCTTTTTTTTCCAATGTGTGCTGGGATTGTATTTGAGAGGGCCCCCAACAGTTTGTACAAGACCAGCAAACTCATGGTACACAGTACACACCAATACAGAAAGCTTCTTGCCACCCAAAGCAAAGCAGCAAAAAATAACAAAAAAAAACCAAAAAAACCCAAAAAACAAAAAAAACAAAACCAAACCCCTAAGGCTTTGGTCTGTTAGGAACAGGTTTTCTTGCTGTTCTTTCTGACTAGATATTAAAAGTTCCCAGCACAGGCATTTTCATCCACTGAATGTATGTTATATTTCTACAGACAAAGAAATGTATTTCTACCTGTTCATGTTATAAATGTAAAAGYTCCTTAAAAATCAGCTAACGGAACCTGCAGAACTTCCAGTGTTTTTTTGGTAAAGCACAGACAAGAAATCTTTCATCTGATTTCTAAACCATGAAGAATATCTTCTTGATGGCAGTCTACTCRCAGTATGTATCACCATCACAGGAGGAAGATGCCACTTGCAAAAATTTACATATTTTCTAACGGTGTTACAGCTTTTCTTGTAGAAGCTGACAGTTCTGCTTGTGAGCTGTCACTGCTACAGAAAACAGCTCTACACCACTTAGTCTACAGACAGGACTTGAAGASCAGGAAACATTCAAACTACATAAATACTGTTCTCAGTGGAACAATTTATAGCTTTTCTCAAAGGATGGAGACTCAAGATATTCTTTAGAGAAGCCAAAGTAGCTGAAATGCTCAAGGGAAGGATTGCAGGGTGTTTCATGTTAGGCATTTATTTTTTTTTTTTCAAGGTTGCTGATCCATGCATTAGATACAACCGATTTGTGTCAAGGCTGATAATGGCTGCAACGCTTCTTCATACATAATCCCTCTGAAACATAAGCAGAGAGACAATTTTTGTTAGAAGTGTTTAAAGAAACATGGAAAATTGATGAAACATACCAGGAAAATGAATGTACAGTCTGCTCCTCACAAGAACAACCACAAAGAACATTATTGGGAATCTCTCCTGAAGTCAGCCCAAAAAGAGTTCACAGAATCTAAAAGCTGACCAGAATCTCCACTTGTTTTGCACAGTCTGCACCTCTAGAGCATGGGGAGAACAATGTGCTTGTCTGAACAATGTAAGCAGTAGGTGGATGGCTGGTGTTTGCAGCTGGCTGGGGGCAAAAGCAGCCACCCAACACCAAGAAGCACTTGGGATTCTGTTTCCCCACTACTACTGCTCTTACCTAATACAAAACCTTATAGAGGTGCACCATGGTCAAGAGTCATGCTTTTGACTGTGGATATTACAACAAATACATAAGTATTTTTACTTGCATACATTAAAACTGTGKGGTTTATATTTTCACAATAAAAGGCTATCCTGAACTAATAAATAGATCAGATCTCCTGTCAAGTGCTAAGCAAATCTCCCACAAGCCTGGGGCTGAAAGTGGTCAGATATGCAGTAAGTGGTTTTGCAGAAATTCTTGGGAGAGACATCTGCTAAACATAGCCAATACCAGGCTTTTTTTTTCCTTTAAGAAAAACTGGCATCTGTAAGAGTCATATTTTAAGGGAGACAGCCTAAGGCAATTCATTTTCTTAAAAGAAGCCAAATCCAACACAAGAAGCAGCTGAGTTTCAGTGCAAAATGAGATCTCAAATGAGCCCTTCAGGCACAAGAAGAAATATATTCCACACAGAGAAGTTCTCTGTCTAGAGAGGTCCTTCACCTTGCTGAGACCCTWGAAATCTGCTAAGCTGAGATATAATAAACCTTTTAAGCCTTCTCCTCTGGGTGACCCTCAACAYCCCAGAGTCATCAAGGAAGTTTCTAAATCCTGGTGCAGGTTTTTCTTCACTGACTGACATAATCTGAAATGTGATTTCTAGAAAAATGTCCATGACTTCACCTCTAGAGGAGCTGTTCTGAAATCTGGCTGACAAATTTGTAGCTATTGTAATCAAACTAAGACTATGAATAGAAGATACAAATTTCTTTTCACAAGAATCTGATTCATATCAGATTCAGCACAGATTCTCCTTTCCAATGAAGAGAAACCAATCTCCGTGTTTCAGAAAGATCAACTCTTTAGCTGGAGACCATGAATTTACATAAACCTGGTTATTTCCTTCACCACCAGCTCCACCTGGGAGTTCAGTGCAATGTGTGAAAAGTGCAGGCAAGTAGGTAAACTCTAAGGGTAAAAAAATGCCTATTCACTGCCCTGAAGCACTGAATGYAATTCTTAATGCATTTTGCCTTAGCAACACTCCTTGTGTGTCAGAAGCATCTCCATGTAATCTGAAAAGACAGATTCTAGCAAGGAAAACCAGCTTAATTTTAAGTCTACAGGAGGATGTTTTCTCAGTGGGATCCTGGTAAAATCAGGACCATGTACAATTAGTTTCCTCTTTTCAATTTAAGTTACTGCATTAAAAAGTAAACRTGAATAGTGCAGCCTTGAAGATCATAACCTCCTTGAAGTTACCTGCAGCCATTTGACTCCTGTTCTCTTGGTCTGCTGTGACAGCATTTTATCAGCTTTTGTTACCCCATTGACYATCTCATGTGAAGTCCAGCATATGCTTTATAAATATTCTTTCTCTATTCAAAAGGTAACAAGACAACTCATATGTRTTAGAAGCACCTAAGCAGACTAAATAAAAAGCACAAGGAAAAGTCACTTTTACTTCCCCCTTAAGGCAATTTTTTGTGTTTCTTCTCAAGTTTTGGTATTTCTGCTTCCTCTTCAGGCTATYCATAACCTGGTACTACGATGTCATCCAGAAAAACCTCCCTAGGGACGTGGTGAGGAGAGTTCCTATTACTGGAGGTGTTCAAGACATAATGGCTGCTAGATAATCTCACCTAGGCTCTCTTTCCCATCAAATGTTGGACCAGATGATCTTTTGAAGTCCCTTCCAAYCTGGGCTGCTCTATGATTCTGTCTCACAGATAGTGGTTTCATGAATCTGAAGCGTGTGAAATTTTTCAGCTTTAATTGATCACACTCTTTCYACATTTTTTAGTCTCTTTATTCTGGAGATTTTTGTACATGTGATTGAATATGCATAAGACATGTGTGCACAAGTGTAAAAGCACCACTGAAGTTCTGCATCTTAGTATGCATGAACTCCTACTTCAGAATATTCATTAAATGCAGATCACATTAGTAGTATGTTGCCAATTTTTATGTAATAATTTTTCACTGCTTGAGCACTGAGGCTGCAGTAACAAAAACAGCTTTTCTGTTTTSTGAGTTATTCACATTGAAAGCTCAAGATGAAGATTGATAGTTCTGCCCACTGTATAACAATGCCATTTTCCAAATAGGGGCCTGCAAGTGAGGCAACCTGCTGTTTTTACTACTCCCACAGTAGAGCCAAACTCTCAGAAAGCACAGGAGACCTTCTAAAGGACTGATTTACAGATTCATGGTCTTTTGAGGGAGGTGTAAGATGAGATCTACAGAAGGAACTGACACATTAAAAGAAAGMAAAGATAAATGCAGGGTAATTTACCAAAGGACTTGGATCCTTCCTTTCCTTAACTGTTTTCAAACCCYTATAGTGCTTCTGCAGCCCTAAATAGGTTTGAACATCTTTTCAAACATAGCCAAACTTTCACAAAAGATCGAAAATATACAGCCTCATGGTYAGCAGAAAAATGCTTTTGGCATTATCTGACAGAAGGACTCTTCTATCTAGCAAACAGGTTTAGCAAGCTACATGTAAAAACCCAGCAGAGATCACACAAAACACTTTCATGGAGGTGTCACAGAACACGTGCWGGGTTTGTAGTCTCATCTTTATTGTTTGACCTCCTGCTCATATGCAACCAGCAAGCCTGCTTTAGCCATGCAACTACCCAAATCCCAGTGCTTTGTAAAGCCAAAGAATTCACTTGGTCACATTCAGGATTTTATATCCATATATATATATGGTGTGTGTATGATAAAAACATATTGCACATTATGCAACATTTTTCCTCATTATTTAACAGTCATCTACAGATAGTTGAAAAGAAACAAATAWATGAAATATAGCTATAAAAATAGAGAAAATAAACCCATAAATCAGCATACTGTCTGGAAGGAAACATGCTATCATTATGCCTTTACTTTAAAAGCCAAACCGAACAACTACACAAACCTATTATTTTTGAATATATGACTTTGGACACTGCTCTTTAAAATTCACTCACCATTCCCATTTCACATCTTGGACTTTACTAATTCAAGYCTGTATGAAAAATCCCCTAGCTCTGTGAGTATTTACTACTTGTGTTAGCTTTCCTATTAAATGATCTTTTGGTCTCCTCATGCAAGCAGCAACTGCTTTCCTGTTCTCCCTCCTGAGTGCTCTTTATCATGACACCAGAGTTGCTTTTTTTTCCTTTTAAAATTACTGCTGGAATGACCCTGCATGAAWCATTGCCTCGAAGGTTTCCTGTCAATCTATTAAGCTGCTATGCTTCAGATACTGCAGAGATGAGCACCAAAAAATGTTAGGGGGGTGGAGATCAATAAAAWAATGTACTGTATAGGTGTGACATTGTGAGTATGATTTGGTTGAGTGGTAAATCAAGCATGCAAGACCTTTCAATCAAAAGAYTGTAAAATGGTAAAAACCAGTGACTTGCCAGACTCTGATTAACAAGAAATGAATATACGTGTAAGGGTTAGGATTCAAGCAAGCCCTGAAAAGAAACAAATGTCACATACAGYTAAGTGAATGCAGCATGGCTACATATAGAGAGGACTTTCTGTTTTTTAAAGAYACTTCTGGCTCCATCATTACTTCTGAGAGGGAGACTTTTTCAACATGGAATCACTGGTATGTAAATGCAAAGTAGGCTAACAGTTTCTACTTTAGTTTTCATATTTTTAAGTCCTGATTTTTGATACCTTTTTTCTTATACCACTGAAAACAGTTTATACTCATGTTGAAAAGTGAATGTAACATTTATGTCATATCCTCCATTCTGCGCACTCTTTTTGCACAGATACATAAAGGACGTGAGGTCCAATTCCTTTCTATGTGCACACAGCATGGAAAGATGGTAGTATCCTTCAAGAGAGAAGGTACAAAGAGAAGAAAACCAGGGCAGAATCTTCCTATTCACATTGCCTAGTAGACTCAAGATATGTTTCCCACTAATTCAGGGAGCACAAAATGGACTTTGGATATGCAGTTGAAAAMAAGTAAAGCAAGAGCAGCAGCTCCCAAGTATCTCAGCGATAAAAATAATAAATATCAATAAAATGTTTTTRTTGTTGCTGTTGACATTGAAAAGCCTTAAGCAAAACCTCTCCTGTGTGCAGCCTCACTGCAAGGGAAGGAGAAAGCCAGCTATGAACTTGTATACCCAGATGGGTTGTTTTTGCAAGCAGTGCACATGCAGTAGCCAATGTGAATTCAACAATACACCACAGGCATTTCCAACCAGCCAGCTGGCTCTCACCCTKGTATGACTCAGCTTCCACAGAGCTTTCCTTTCCAAGTTACAGGGCCAAGTGTCCCACAGTGCTTTGTCCCACTGCTGGGTCCAATACTGTGAACTGAAGACAGCAAATCATTCTGGAGGCACTCAAAGTTCAAGCAACCAGAATTTAATAAAGCTTATAASGTCCAGGATTCAAATCCTGGAAACAAGGGTGTGACATCTATGTATAATTTTTTTTAATGTTTACTTTCTCTTAAAAATCTTGAAAAATTCAGTGATGAGCATGAATCTTCACACTAGTGTCAACAAACACAGCAGTGCCAGGGCATGCAGATCTCATGGTGAGACCTCTAGGCTCAGTGAGCTGCTGTCTCCTAACCCACATGCATATGCATGTTTCCTTGCAGGGCACACTGGCTGAGTTAACCAGCTGTGTCCTGACACACACGCAAGCTGCCTTGTAGGGCAGATGCCCAGGCAGGACTTTGTGACACATTTACAGWGTCTGTCAAGGGCAGCCAAAGACAAAGATACTGAAAAGGTCCCTGAGCCACAAACCATGGGAGCTGGGTAGAATACTCTGGAGAGCTACAGCTGCATTCCTGCCCTGTCTGTGACTCTGCCCTGAAATCCTGCTGCTGGCTCAGTTTGAGATAAGATATCATGCTGGACATATCTCTGGTCTGAACTGTCATGGCCATTCTCAAGTCCTAATGCCCTGGTGACAGCTTGATATATTCCATGCTCRTTAATCCATTGTGACAAGGACTTGTTCTAATATTCAAACTTCAAAGCAGACATTTTTTCCAAAGATATTTTTAAGCCAGGGAAATATTCCTCTTCAGCTCTGTTTGCCTTAAGCACTGCTAATGCTCGAAAAGGTACCACATTTTAAAATTTCATTTCCATCTGCAGACCAATGAACCAGTTTGATGCAGTGGATGGCCACTTAGAACCAAAAAGAGGTAGAAAAAGTCAGAAACAAGGTTTTGGAAGTTTAGTCCTAAAACCCAAATATTTCAGAAAGTTCCCTAGGAGTTATAGGGCCACTGCCTAGGTAGGCTAAACCACAAAGATGTCAGTAATGTGCCATCCATAGCAGGACAGTTCAAGAAGATTAACTGAGCTCTCCCCATCCCCATCCTAACTTCAAAACAGCACCTGCACACACACACATCCCACCCTCAAAGCAAAGAAGTACAGAGCTGAGGCTTGAACAACAGCCACAGACTTGCAAATTACAAACACTGCTGCTGCTGCAAAGGCCAGATGCTCCCGTGCCACGTGCCAGCTGAAGAAATCATATTTATGAGCTCACAGAGATTAAGAAACCTACTGAATCATCAGYCTGAGAAAAAAAGATTACTGTAGTTTTTCATTCCAAAGGCACAGCACAATTTCTACTGCTRTTTGCACAGTCCAGAAGTATTCCCTCAGGTTAGGATGCAGCCAGCCCCTCCTCAACCAAACTCTGTTTGCAAAACTGCCCAGACCTGCGAAGTTAGGCAAAATGTAGTTGTACTATGCAYTAGAAGGACATCTTCCTCATTTTCWTTATTAACAGCTGGATAAAGCTTGAGATATCCTTGGAAACATATATCTAGGTTTATCAGATTCTCAACTCCCTCATATTGCAGAATGTACAATCATTACAAAATACATGACCRTATTCTGAACAGTTTATGAATTAAAAAATACTCAAGAAGAAAATCCTTCTGTAAGAACAGAGAAAAATGCTGAAATATAGACTAGTTTTAAAGGAAAGGTGAATTTTAAATCTTACTGGTATTTCTAGAAAGAAAAAGAAACACAAAAAAAAATCCCACTAGCTACAATGTAAGCCTAATTCCTCCAGGTAGTATCTGCAGTTGTATTATTTATTTTCTCATTTTCTCCATCATCCCCATTTCTTTTGTAAAAATATACCATAAATTGGAACAGAAAATGATTGAATGCACACAGGAATCTTCTCATAAGCCATATATGCAAAGGAAGCATATTCTGAATGAAAGAGAAGTTCATTTTCTCCTTCATTACCTTTGATTACAAATGACCTTCATTGTTAGTGCTTCTAACACTAGCAAATTGACAAAAACACGACAGATTGCAAAGTTTCAAACCATCTGCTTCTAAGATGAAGCAAGTTTAAGAAATCACTGCTTGTAGGAAGGTATTTTACCCAGAAATACAGTCTTCGAGCTAATAGAATTTTTCTGAAGGAGGGCCAGATGAAAGCAAAACTATCAAGAGAAGTGTTGTTTTGCTTCAGGTTTTGATTTCATCTAGAACAGGCCAATTTTTATAGAAGAACTTATAAAGTACACCGATACCATAAAAAAATTAAATTGAATTACTTTTTTCTTTAATTCTCTATCACTTGAACTTAACTTCCGTTCCTGAATAGAACACTTCCAGATACTATAATAGGTTATTTTCCAAATATCAGGCAGCAAAATCTAGGATAAGACAGGATCAAWAATTAACTTTCACTTTTGAAAAGCTGTCCTGTTAAACAAACTGGAATAATGACATTAACCTCCAAATAAAGTTACCAATCAATGTATTAGCAACTATTATCAACAATTCAATAATCTCCAGCAAAACCTTCAGTATTTTAAAGCTAGTTTTCAAATATTTTGTATAAACAGGCAATAAATGTGTATGTGAAAATGTTTTAAGACAAGGTTTAAAACACCTTGAAGTATTTCGCATTTTCTTACAGCTTTGAGCAGCTGAAGGCTCTGGTACTGCATTGTGACACAGAATAACATTTCTGATAGCCCAAGAATAAGTCAAATTATCAAAATGAAGATAATTTCCTACCTCTGGTGTTTTCATTTTCCAGTAAAAATTAAAAAACCAGTTGCTTATTGTAAGAGGTATGATTTATGCACCCACACCTTYTCCCACAGGCTCAAAGTGGATAACTGCATACATTGGTTTGGATGCTGACAGTTTAACTATTTATACAGCTTCAAGAAATTACTCTGATAATAAGATAACTCACTTGAAGGTTGTTCCTGGTGGACATACATTTCAGAACACTAATTTCACTAGTAAGTTCATTTTAATGTAACCTTGTAATGAAAATGTGTTGAATAACAATACAAATCAAGAGACGGCTCTTTTCTACTTCAGTGTGTTATGAAACAAGGGTTTTAGAGGCTGTTTGACATAGAARTCAATCAAACAGATCCTTAATTATCACAAATGTATTGAGGAAAGGAGTGAAGGGGGAAGAGGACCATTATTTCTCCACACTTCCACCAAGAGCTTTATTTCTGTACTATGATCTTCAGCTGTTAATGTTGTTGGGTTATCATGGTGCAGTTCACAAGGATTCTCCTAACACGGGTGGCACTTACAGGTAAAACAGACATCCATATATTAACTAAGCTTATTCATACAAGCAAAAATTTAACGCTTAAGCAATTCAAGTTTCGGGAGATTGGTGATAAAARAGCCATCATGAAGAATGGATAGAGAAGTGTTACTTCATGGTTACCATTTCACTAACAGGTGGAATGGCTTTGACCATCTGCTTGAAAATGAAATTARTGAACCAAAGTAACCAAAGAAACTTCCCCTGCCATTTTTCAGGTACACAACGGACACAGGATAAATGATCTCAAACGCTCCAGCRAAGACCTCCCTTTTGTGTGACCTCAGAGATGAAATTCAGTCAGCAACAGCTGATCAAAGTTCTGTTGACTTCAAGAATGCACTTCTGAGTAGAAAATGAAGTGCTACTTACTCTTGTGCTGAGGACAATTGGCCACTTTTCCTGCACAAATAAAACCTACTGATTTCTTTCAAGGGAAAAGAAGGAGTGTGCAGATTTTTTGTCTTTTACTCATGCTGTGAAGAGTCCGGTCACAAATGCCAGATGTTTCCCTCAGTGTGCTTAAATCAACATTTAAAATGTCAAAATACAGAACAAAGACCAAAAATCTTACCCTAAAGCATTACAATAATAAAAGCATATAAAATAAAACTAAGAACTGGCACTTAGATCAGCAAAGAATGGGTTGTCTTGGTCTACTAAGAAACAGGCTAGTATCAATATTAGTGTGTSCTCAGAGACACTATCGATCCAAAGAATGCTGACAGAGCAGGAAAGGAAATTATCTTGAACTACACAATAGAAATGAGGAAAGAAAAGCAAAATCAAGATTTTTTTTTTTTTACTTTTATAATTTCCAGTCATGTTTCACYCTGAACCGAAGGGCTGAGAATAAAGATGAGGAAGGTCAATGGATTCTGCTATCACTGGCACCTGAAACTGCAGCAGAAACATAAAGACATATTCCCGATACCTAGCAAAAAAGCATGGTAACTCAAGATGGATGTCACTGAGAAACAGAATCCAGCTAGTTCTAGCTTGGAGTTTGTGATGCCCACATTATTTTAAAAAATTACTAAAAATTCCAGCAATTGCRTGAAGGTCAGTACTGGGAGGAGATACAGAGCCTACACCAACTATTCCACAGCTGTTTGTTGCAACTCTGCAATTTGAAAGAAGATCATACTCAAGAGGAAACACCTTCAGATGATTTCTGTGCTTCTCTACAGCATTGCAGGGAACATAATCCAGAGCAGAGGTTTCTCTGTAAAAATGATCTGAATAATCAGGAACTAACTATTAGGAACATGCTTAGGAATAGCTTTACAAACAGYACAGTAGGATCTTCTGAATTATAATTTCATGAGTGCCTTGCTTTAAAAATCAGAATGAGTCCACTGGAATGAAATGTACACTGTGATTTAACTTCTGGGCTTAATGACAGATATCCCATAATTATGATTTATACCTCTTTGGTATAAATCATAATTATTCTGGCGAGTCTAACAAAAGATATATTTTTTTATTACTAATTTCTAGTGACTAAAATTCAGCTGTCTGTAGAAATTGCTTTCCATAGTAAAATGACACTAAAACTTCCAGTAATACATGATTACATAGCTTTGAGTGCAGTTAAAATGATGCTATTATGTATGAAATGTCTGTATTTGTAGTGGCATTGAAAATTARGAGAATTGTGCAGGTATTTGCAAAAAATACAGTCTTGGCTGTACTTCCACAAAATACTTCACGTAAATTGATCTATGTATAACATTCAGAAGAGAATTTTAGAGATCACTAAAAAAAAAAAAGGTATGAAGTAAATCAGGTAGCCTCTGTGTGTATAGAACAATTGTTTCAGTTTTATGGCGCTGTCGAAAGTGAATAATCTTTCTCTGCCCTCTTTCTCTAAGCATGACTGCCCAGGGAGGTGCAAGACAGACTGCTCTGCAGACATGACAGAGGAAGCAACGAATCCAGGCTTGACAGGAGCTTGGCTGCACCAGCTAGGAAGGAGCACAGTTACATGATGTATAAAGTTATGTGTGGAACAGATTTGTGATGTTTTAGTCTGATGTAATGGTGCATTTTGTGTGGAAATGACAATAAAAAGTATTTTGTATAGAAACTGATGCAGCATCTCTCAGGGCCTTCACTTTTTGGGAGGGAATTCTGTGGCTGGAGTGGGCATGAAAAAGGGGTCTGTGACTCAACACAGCATAGTTTCTCCTCTTTTGAGAAAACTCTCTAACTGACCATCTAAATGCAAATTGTCCAGATGTTGTTTGGGTTTAATTTTTTTTTCTTTTTAATTTGCTGCCTAGGATATGTAAAACAACTAAGTAACAATCTCCCCTGTCCTGCTCAAGAGGATTAGTGATAGCTCAGCTTTGGTGGGTTCCTGGTGTGCAGCCAAGGTCAACCTACAACAAAATCAGTTCAACAGAAAAGACAAGTCAACAGGATGAGAAATGCATGCTTTCTAAGTTTTCTTCATGCATAATGAAAAGGCTTCACCTTATTTTTGATTCCTGGAAATTTAAATTAATGAGATGTCTGAAGGTTTTTTAGTTCCTTTATTATCGACAAGGATGAGACACAGTCTGTACCAGCAGAGTTCACATTTCATCCCTAAGAATTACAAAAAAAAATCTATGATCAATGTACAGAATACAGATAGTCCATTATTAGCTATTTGAATGATTCATGAGATACCATACGTTGGCACAAATATTCTTGCTTAATCACAGCAACATGTTTGACATTGCAAGGAGGCTTTCAAATATCTTTAACTTGCATTTCTCTGCTTTAAGAGTTGAGAACAAAATTAGGGTTTGCTTCACAAAGAGATGCCAGATACGATGATGTTGGGCTTTCAGAGTAGAATCCAGTCCCCAGCCACAGAGAGGGAGACGAGTGACAGAATGGGACATACAGGTTAGCACTGGACCTGAAATTAGACCGTTCAGCAACGGCAGGGGAGTACAGGACACATCAGAAGCTGCCATTGGCCCCCTGTGGCTCCTGTTACTGCACTTAGCACTGCCAGGGTGAGATGGTTTCCCAGTGCACAGCCCAGYGGAGTGCCCTGACCTTGACTTACAGACATATTTGGAATCGAGGTGTGGATTTGCCGTTCCTACTTGCAAAAAGTTAATGTGTTGTGGAGAACAGTTATGTGTCCTTGAAACAYAGAAAAAGGATGGCTAGAGTAGCCAGTGCACTCATATAGGAGGACACATACATGGATTCCAGAGACTATTAATTGTTCTCTTCTTCCCAAATAGRCAAAGAGTTCAAACCAAAGCTGAATTGTTTAATACTAAGAAATRAAAGCAGTCCTGGAAGCAGAGGAGGATGGAAGGGCATATTTACATGCCTAGATACTTGGACTTAAGAAGAGAAATRCTCTATGGTCTCTGTTTGCCACTTTTATCAGAAGGGCTAATACATGTTTTTTCATCCTTTCTCTTCAAGGTAAACCCCATTATAAAAGACAGTTCATCAAAGAACATCAAGGGCTTGTTTGGGTTGTTTGTTTTTTTTTTTAAAGGTGTCATGCACCAGTCTACAAAAATAAAATCAGTACAGCAAATCTGAATGCAACAAATAAATGAAAAGATATGGAAAAGTTTAAAAGCTTGAAAACTACTTGCAGATATGGTCAGGTACTTCACAGTAATSGACGCTTGTACAGATACAGCAAAACAAAGAGTAGGAATGTGAAACAGTCTGTGCTAAAATGTATTCTAAGTGGAAGAAGATTTTTGTGCTGAGTTTGCCCAACTTCTAATGACACATCCAACAAAAAAGTATTCCCTAGACAAATAGCAATACTTTTTTTACAGTAATACAAACTACATTTTAAATGGCCTCAGATTGTGCTTAATAACACAATTATAGCTTGTGCTYTTTGTTCTTCAGCCACAGATAAAATAAAATTAGTTATTTTTATGTTTAAAATAAGGATGCTAATTACCCCTTCTATCCAAAGCATTTAAAAAATAATGGTATAAAAATGGACTTCAGATTACATCTATGCTTATTTTAGGCCTTCTTTACTCTGAATGGTGCGAATCATCTTGCCCAGGAAGCCACCAAGATGCATATACTGGATGCAGTACTAGTAAGAGGTGTCAGTATAGGCTTGTCCTGACCTGAAGTCAAACAAGAAAGAGGAAAAAATAATTTAAGAATATGATGTTCTAAAAAGAAGGCATAGGCATTTTTTTTGCACTAAATTGTGCCTATTTAATGATTGGAAATGTATTCCCAAAACTTAGTACTTACTAAAGAACGATGAAGGCAAAAAAAACAGTCTGTTGCCAGGAAACAGTAAAATAAAATCTGAAGCAAACAGCCTTTAAATTGTATTTACAACATGTGAATTTCCATTTCTGAAAATCTTTGCAGTCAGAGAGGGAGCATAACTTAAACCATACTCTCAGAGCTGTGTGGGCATTGTTCACTGCATCAGTTATTATGTGGAAGGAAAGAACTACAAAATTGGCTGAAATTTTGCCTCTACTGGAAGCAAGAGAACAAACCAAGGGAAAAGAATGCCACTTGGAAGCTTCTAAGGAGTCATTTCAAGTAACCGGGGGAAAAAAAAAAAAACAAACCCCTGACGAAATGAACAAGAACCCCACAAAGAGTCAGACAATAAAAAATATAGTCTATATCACATAGGTGGGGCACCTACATGGGKTGCAGAGAAATATGTATTCTGTGTGTGGATAGGTTCATAGAGAAAATGAAAACTGTGACTAAAATGTGACTAAAACTTGCAGTTTTTTGCATGGGTAGCAATATCAGTTTGTGCTCAAGTTTTCTTTGTCCTTTACTACCTGTGCTAGCACAGCTGCTGAACCTCATCTGTGAACCACCTCAGGCACAGGAGGTCTCTGAGCAGGAAAGAGCCACAGCACTCTACAGTCTCTGGGGCTGTCTCATAYACAAAGAGGTTCTGCTGTCATGACATTTTATCCAGCAGCTGCTGTCCCCCTTTGCAGCTATTTCCCCCTTTTCAGACAGTCAGGCTGCTAACTCTCCCCCTGTTTAGATGATATGAGGTACTGGTGTACTCTTTTTCATTGTGAAATGCTAAGACCACAAGCAAATGAATTCCAAGAATAGTGGACAATACAAATGTATTCCATGAACACCTACTTTATGTGTGTTCTATTCTTACCTTGTTCTCAACCTACCTGATAATAACCACTCCAAGGAACAACACATGTTAAGGTTAGACTGACCTGTGATTTTCTACAATGGTCTTATACTGAGTCAGAAAAAAGTTGGCAGGTGTGCACAAACTATAACATTTCCCTCTGTTTTGCTCCACCAACATAATTTCAGAATTATGGCAGATGAGCCACGATTGATGAGCAAAGATTGCCAAAGCATTCAAAGACTTCAGTTTAAAAAAAAATAAAAGAAAAAGGATGTCACATACACAYGATGATTTTTAAAATGTTAAGGATGACCAAAAATCTTACATAGGTTCTTGAGAAATATCTCARGAAGAAGACAGACATCTATTGAAAAATAGTTTGTTCTTGATAAATTTATCATTTGTCTTTGCTCACATTTACAATATATCTATCATTGTCAGGTCTAGAAAGAAACTCATTTAGTAAGACTTACCCAGAAACTGAACAAATATAAACYGTATTATGCAAAAAGACTTAAGTAATTCATGGTAGAAATCTTCAGTTATTCAAAAAAATAGTATTTTTCATTCCAGCACCTTAAGATATCAGCAAAATTTTAAAATCAAMTATCATGCTAAAAATGAAAATACACATCAAAAAAACCCACCATAATCTATGAACAATTTTTTTTACCTGTAAAATAAAACCGAAAAGTAGGTTGAAACTGCATGGAGAAGGCTGTTTTCCCTKGCAAAGAGTTTACTAAAAACACACCAAAGAAAATGTAGAGATTTCTGGCCCTTTAAGTTAACCTAGAGTATATTAGGAGGCCTCTCGGAAACAAGATATATTTATATTATATTATAAATAACATCAATAATTATACGGCCATTATATTATAGCAGCCAATACAAGTCAGTCTTAGTATTATATTTATGACTACAATAAAACTTTCTTCCCACAGAATTTAAATGGAGTATCACAAAATTATTGTTTTAGAACATATTCAGCCTCCAAACAATACCACAGAAAGATGCCTGAAGTGAGAAATGTCTTCTTTAACTTAAAATCTTTGTTTATTCATTACTATCCTTTGCATAAAGGCTTTATTTTAAAATGTGAGGTAAGGCGAGAAACAAACAGCTCATTAAGCTCAGTGGCAACTACCAGTGAAGAATCATACTAAACTCTAATTGCTGACATGTTATTTAGACCTCAGCTTTACACACACATTACTCACTGAGAAATGTCCATGGCATTTCAGAGATGAAGGAGAAACAAGCATTTAGACAGGTATTGAACATCATTCCAAGAGATAAAACATTSTTTGCCCTATTTAATAAACCACGTTCAACAGTACCCCATCAAAGCTCTCATCTGAATTAATCTCTGAGACATTTTACCCCAAATATCAGAGAATACAGAGCTCTTTAAGAYCCTTGGAGTCATTCATGCAGGACTCTGCCTCCCTGCCTCTTTCTGTCACTGTCCTCAATCACTAAGGGATGGTGCTTTTTCAAGCACTACAGTTCTTTACCTAAGCCAGGACATCCAGGTTCCTGGTAGGGCTTTAGGGGTGCCAAGAGACTCCCAGGCATGTCTGTCCTACACTCAAGCTACCTTGGAGTGTAAGACCTGCTGCACCCCAACTTGTGCACCTCCCACTGCTGACAAGTCTAGATACCTTCTCTGTATGGGAGCACATAGATAAAGAGAGATAGTAGACCTGTCCTAGTGGTACTCACCACTGGAGTGCCCATTAAAAGTAAGAGTAATCCAGTCTGAAGTCTGCCAATGACAGCTGATTGAACTATAATGCTTAAAATCACWGATCTAATCATGAATAAACTTTGAGGTGTCTACCTTCCACGTGAACTTTCCCAATATCTGTGATTCAGCCCTCAATATATTTGTCTCAAGTCTTTAGGCAAACATTTTACAAAGCTTCTGCATTTCTGGTGCTAAGTAAAACTCATACTTTGAAGATCCTCTCCCTGCTGTTTCCTCACAGATTTCAAACTGTTATCCAAAATTGAAGCATGGCTAGATGATTAATTAATGACCTGCGTTCAAATAACTATTCCTGTATACTTCTCTCTTTATTTCCAATTAATTCCTCCACTGATTCTACAGTTTCCACTGAAATGAACAATTCTATTTTTCTTAATCTCAAAGCTCTCTAGAAATTATAACTGGATGGTCATGGTGGGAGCTGCATTTCCAATATATTTTCTGGGCTCAGGTCCTGCCACATTTTCAGTGTCTGTATGACATGAATGACAGTCTCATTGCTATCCAACAAGAATTTAAGTCATCAAGACCCCTTTACTGCATTTTCACCTCAATAGTTTTTCTGCTGTACTGCTGTGCATCTGTCTAGTTCTCATCCTCTGATTTCTCCTTAGTGTTCACTTCTAACCACAAATTTCCTTTCATACACATTTTCACCTATTGAAATGCTCACTAAAAYGCCCTGCTTATGCTTTCATTCAATTCCTTTTACTATCACACAAGCTCATCCTGTAACAAGCACAGCAAACATACATGGAAATCCACTGTGCACACTTTCCAGAAATTTGACAGTAACAGAGCACAGCTGGTAGTTTAGTGGGCTGAGTTGAAAGAGAAGATGAGAAGATTTGGAAATAAAGTACCCAAGGCAGAAAGCATTTCAAGTAAGGGCAAAGTTCCAGCAAAAGTATCTTTAGGCCACTTTCTCTCATGCTCCTCTAAAAYACCTTTTTTTCCCCAGAGTGTTTAGAAAAACAGAATTCTTTCTTCTACTTGCAAAATTTCAACATCCTAAGCAATCATTTTCTGCCATATTCCTCCTCCTTAATCTTCAGTCTGTCTAGCAGAGGTCACAATGATATCCAGCATTTAAATGGTTCTTCCTCATATGCTCCAATTGTTGGAAAATCAAGTTATAAACACTTTTTGCAAGTCAGAGGCAAACAAACCCCATCAAGAGGAGACAAAGATTTGGGATTTTCTTTGGTTTGTGGGGGTTGTGTTTATGTTTGGAGTTTGCTTGTTGGTTGGAGGGATTTTGTTTTTTTATCAAGTTGTGCTTCTAAACTGGGGATGGTAATTTGAGGACAACTTTGATAAACAAAACATAATCCACCATTTTCTCAGACTGCAAAAGACCTACATCACTGAAGCCAATCAGGATTAAATGGGTATTTCTTAATTTATTTATGATCTTCAACAAAATAMACTCTCTGAAGGCAAAAAAGAAAACCCCTTAATTTCTTCCTACCTACATCCAAGTAGTCAGAATAAAATGGGTTTATTGCAAGCACCGCTAATGGCGTTTAAAGATGACAGTCTGGTCAATCGCATAACACATTCCTGTATAGGTGCCCATCCAAATCTTTATCATGAAAATCATTTAGCAAAAATGTTTAAAGTGTGTTTTTAAAGTTAAAGGTAACAAGTTGCATTCTGTACAGATGGAATGAAGGCTACCTGGCGTGCTAATGAAAAGCAATTTCCAGGTGCTAGCATCCAAAGCTCAACCTGGACCAAAGGAATCGTGTCTCTAATTTCATAAGGCATGTTTAGCGCCCTAGTTCCTGAACTCCTCGGATAAAATGGAAGCCTCCAATTCTCCCTTGAAATTCTGTTTCTAGCCACCTGATTACATGCATGGTGTGGTTTGCTTTGAGCCACATGAAGATGCTTAGTGTGAGAAACAAGAGTTCCAAAGTACATATGCAATTGCTTCAAGTCCTAGCTCAGATAGGCTTACTTTTGCAGTCCCAAAATGAAGAGAGTGATGGCAGGGAGCATCCCATGTCTCTGTCTTCCTTCCAAAATCCTTCTGGCAAAGCCTGAGCGACACTGAAATGGTACAATCTCCTTCTCATTACCTCATGTAGTTTAACAGTGTTTGTGGTCCATCAGCAGAAATTCTGGGGAAGGTTTTACAGAAGGAAAGGAAAGATGTGTTGATGGCAAAAATGGGAAGGACGTGTACCTCTCTATTGTGGGTACACTCTGMAAGTCTAAGAAAAATTAAGAACATGCTTTAACTTCTAAGATAAGCATCCATGTGTCGGCGAAGGGAAGACTCGAACCACTTAATATGAGTTATAAGCGAACTTCGGTTTATTGTAAATAATGTCTAAGTTTTATAACATACATAATTAGCTCATGCATATTCTGTAATACATATATTTCATAGGTCCACATCCTACATGTCAACTCCACCTTTAATGATTCATTTGCCAAATTTCCCTTATCTACTTCTACTTTTTCCCAAGGCTAACTACACAAATACCTCGTAGGGAGTTTCCAGCGGCTTAAAAACATGATGTCCTTGCATTGCCTTCCCATCGCCTCAGAAGGATGGTTCACACAACTTCAGCAACTATTCTATCTGAGCGTGACACCTGCATTCCTTCATCTCACCAAGCTGTAAAATGTCTACGTGACCCTTCTCAGCTTACCCTGCCTTCCACATCCATGGCTGTACCAATCTGAGCCATGTACTCATTTTTCAGTGTAGGTAGGGCTACACGGAAAGTCTTAAGATTTTCCAAGCATGAATATGGCAGCAATTCAAGTTCCTGAGCTGAAAAAAAACACAGAGAGTTTTAAGAAGCTGACAGAAAGTTATCTGAGGAACAAATGCAAAATATAAACACATGGATTTCCAGGCTTTACTCTGTCCTTAGCTAGCTAGAGATATACTGAACACCAAGGGCCAAATTGTAGTTCCGCTCAAGTCAGTTGGAATTTTGCCRTTAACTGTAACTGAGCTGTAYTTGCCCCTGAAGTCAGAATCCATCATCGTYTTCACAGGAAGAAGGCTGTTACACTTGCCTAATGTTTACACTAAGTGGAAGTTTCACTGGAGGTTGATATCAGTCGCACAATATACGTCTGCTACTCTTTAAAATATTTTGTTGGAGAATCTTGTAAGCAGGGATGTTTATGAATGCAAGTACAAGAGAACAGTCAGACCCAGTGTGGGTGGGGTGCTGCATAAACAGAGGAATCATACTGGAACCATTACCCCCAGCTTCTTCACAACACTGTCTGGAATGGCCAAACAGTTGATCTAAAGTCTAGTTTTGTTCTTGGAGCTTTCCAGATGATGRCTGCAAACACAGCATAAATATGTAGCAGTCTATATTGCTTTTGCAACACATGCCGTGGTTTAGGGAATGCTAATATGAGAGCACCAAACTTTCTTCAGTTGTGATTTATTCCAGACTGAATGCAAGGCAAGAAAAACTGAGATAATCTGGAGCATAAACTCTGCTATTTACCAATGTGTCAGCACTCCTATTATCACTCACATGCATTTAAGAAAACATGGTGATAATAATTTCCTCATAAAACACCAAAATACCGGTAATCTAGAAAAATATTCTTAATACTTTCCTTRTCTGAAAAGGTCATAAAAGCTCCAGGCATGTTCTGACTAATGCAACATATTCACAGATGTGCTCATGAGTAAACACCTTAATCTCGTCTGATAAATTACAGCTTTCACTTCATTCATCTTGAAATTTCTCATTGTATTAGCCTGCCTTTTTCAAAGAAGATTTTGTTTTTTTCACTCCTATCCACTTCTCTCTCTTCATAACTCATAATTCTGTAGCACCCAAAAGTTTTACAGAACCAGTATTCACTCTCCTCTTATTCAGCAAGCTATTGAAGTTTTATGTCTTTACAAAGTCTTCAATTTCTGTATTATCTTTTTTTGACATTTCTTCTCTGACAAGAAAACCTAAGAAATTTGTCTACAAAGGGAAATTAATAAGTTACAAAAGAGGTATATGTTTTTCAGAGGTTTTTTTGTTCTCCTTTATATCCATGAAAAACTAAATATTCAGTATATGGTAAGAAGTTCACTGATTCTTTTCTTTAAATACARAAACATGCCTTTGTGTATTCAGTTACTTTTTCAGTGACAAACTCAGACTTCTGAAATGGAAAATTGTTCCAAATATTACTCAACTTTCAYGCTTATAGAAGAGTTAATACTTTGACAATCATAAGGCAGGAAGAAACCTATGTTTAAAAAGTCTTCTACACCTTCAAGTCTGCTTTTATAACTGTGCACACACATTGCTTGACTTCTACACAATACATTCCTTTTCCTAACAGGGTCATGTGGAGTATCAGAAAGATTTTAGAATTTCAATTGTGGTCTTAAACAAGTTGCATTTAAATTCATCTCTAACTACAACATCACTTCCTACAAATTGTATCAAACCTAGTTAGACTTAGAAAATCTCTAGCTTGACTTCACAAAAAACAATAAACATGGAAAATTCTAAAATTGCCTGCTAAAGGAGACTTAAAAAGCTGAACGATCAACGTTTGGTTCATAYGCAAGGTAACAGTATTACTATGAACATATTAGGCTAAAAGATAATTGTAAGGCCGCAAACAAGCTTTACACACAAAGCTATGTAAATAAGAAAGCAAGTTCTCCTGTCTATTTGTAAAGAAAGTATGCAATCATGGACAAAAAGGACAAAACAATGCAGCAGTCAGCACAGGGATGTAAGCAAGCTTCAAGTCATGGCATGTAAGAAAAACTCCATTTTGTTACAATGACTCTGGAGCAACAGCTCTATCTGCACCACATAAACAACAAAGAAATACAAAGCAGAAGGTACAAGGATGCTGCTGGAACCATGCTGCAGCTTCAGYTCTTCACAGAGCTCACAGTTGTAGCGGCAAGTTGGTATAGAGATATAAAATTATATCCAGTGCTGTATAAATGCCATAAACCACCTTGTTCTAAATGCAGGCCTACAGGCCCTACAGACCTGCTCAGCTTTCCATTCTGCAGGTGGCCAAGTGGGTGGTGAGAAAGTCAGGCACCTCTTCAGTAGGTATAATGACACTGTGAAACCTCCTTCCTGGAGCATTTGCTATGGTGGCTGCAGTTTATTCCTGTCCTGGAATGACAGGCAGATCTAACAAAGAGCTGTGAGGTGGATGCTGGCAGAGCCCTGCTCCGAGTCTCCTAGTTCAGCTGATGGTTATGCTCCTGGCAAATCTAATAGGGTTCTCTACCATTTCCTTTGAGGATGGTTATRGACAAAACCTTCTGTAGAGCTGGGTGGAGAATGGGCATCCCAGCAACMCCTGAATCTGTCATTTGCCCAAGTGATGTGTCTTCTGACATGCCACATTCTGTGTCCAGAATAACAACACTGTTTTGTCCTTCCTTTGTGATATGGTTTAGGGAAAACGTAGCTAAGAAAATTCTACCAACTGCAGAAACTAAAACATGAGCAGCGTCCTTTTCAACAGGTCTAAGTTTTTTGGAGGGTAACTAGCAGATTAAAAGTATTTTATGGCCAGTGGTGAGTAAAAGCCATGGAGAAGGATTGACCTAAACCATTACTGCCTGGCTATGGAGATGGAGTGGCCTGGATTCACAAACTCTGATGACTCCACCCACACAAACTGGGTCACAAGTTTACAGGCAACTTAAATTCTAGCATTTGTAAACTTTCCTATCTTTGCAATTTTAATTTAAATGAGAATTTATCTGTATTTTGCTACTTCTAAAGTAAAACCAAAGAGAAAAAATTAATCTCACATCATCCTTCTGAAACTTTACTCAAGCCAGGTGAAATATTTCTGGATGCATTATTTTTCTGTTACTTGAACTAGGGGAAGAATTGACACCAGATATGTGATTAGCATAGGCTAATAAGCATGAAGAACACACAGGTTTTCATAATTATTTTTTCACTTTAAGGAATGCTGAGATTCATAAATCTGGGACCACATTTCCATCTCTAAAAGAGAGAAACAGACTTTTCTGCCATTTTGTTTTTTTCAAAGAAGAGCCTTGATGTCTGACCTTCCATAGTCTGAGCCATTCATAACTGTCTCTAGGTCCCAGACTCATTTTCGGCTGTGCTATCTCAGTCACAGTTCTGTTAATTCATTTTCTGAATCTTAGTCTTTCCTCTTCCTTCTAAAAGCTATAACTGAAATAATTAGAAAGTAAGTTTGTAAGTCTATCTYCCATCAAAATCAATAGAATTAGTATGGATCAAGGGATTTATTATTTTTAAATGGAAAGTTAAATTCAGCTGGAAATAGAAGCAAACATTTAACAGCACATCTAATTTTAAAMATTTAGTTCCTGCGAACAGACAAGAATTTTAACAATGAAAAGGTAAAGGTAAACAGCATAATCAGATAAAAGGAAATAACACAGTACTGATATAATAATTCTGGCCTTATCATCTAAATTTTTGTAATCACTGTCGATAAGAAAAGTATTAAGAGCAAATGCAAAACATTTCAGAAAACCTTTTCCAAAACTCATGTAGCTCAATGCCAGTTACTCAGAGGGTGAACACAAAGTCTGTATCACTGATCCATCCTGACAAATCCAGTAGGAGATCAATTTGATGCAGATACATACAAACCTGGTATTTGTCAGAACCCACATGAACAGTTGTCCTTGTATTGTTCCAACTGCATAACCAAGAATGTTTAGATTCTAAAACTTAGAAAAGTTTGCAGYGTATCACAGATACAGTGCAAGGTTCCTGAGACACTTTCTTTTCCAGTAAGACTTGTTTACTAAATGCTTCTCTACGTTACTGCTAGTAATGTTAATCACACTTTTGCTGTGTGCAAAGAGGAGTAAAACATTTTATTAAGCACTTTGTACACAGTGAATAGTGTGCTGTGAAATAGTGTCTCATAGGTGATGCCTCCAATACCCATTCTGATGAAAACACCTTTGGTTGCTTGCATTAGCAACTACTCCCATTGCCTACTGAATGTAATTTGTGTCACCTATTGAGAACTATCCCTGCTGAAGCATTTGGTTGCATCCCTTTTCCAGTTGTATATATTCAGGTACAGCCTATATTAAAAAAAAAAAAAATTAAAAGCTATTGGGAATTGTAGCTCCCAATGTTTTCTCCTTGAAGAAGAGGAAAAATTTAAAAAGAAGGATCCTTCAAAGCACTGGGATTATGAATCCTCAGCCCATAATTCCACTTTGCCCTCCCTCACAATAGCATTAAAAAGTGTTTCTAAATAAACTCTTTAACAAGACATATTTATAGATTTTTGTGCGCACAGTCAATTACAATATAGGAGTTTGCGTTCAAGCAAAATTATTCATTATCATCCTTGAACTTGGCATTACACCACTACACAAAGATCAGGATTACTTATTTTTGCTATTTGGKCACATGCAGTTATTTTTCTATTTCCTCATTATCTACCTCACCTTGGCTTTTCCTTTCAAATAAGTGTAGTCAATTCCGATTATAAACATTAACAATTTAAGATGACAGAGTTCACTTTGGATAAAAGAATTAGCTATTGCAAACTGTTGCTAATTTTCTGCTTTGGCATACGTTCTGCAAGCTTTCATGGAGGCTTTAAGCTTAAATCTCTTCTACAAGCTCTGTAAAACCTTAATTGGTTTTTTGATCATAAAACCTGTCACCATTTTTTTTTCTTCTGGCTTGATGGATTTGGTGGCTTTTAAGTCTAATTCAAGCTGCACTYTGTATTTTGTATGACTGCTGCTTTTATACACAGACTAGTACAAAATTMTCTTCATATGCAAATACATAAACCAGTGCTGCTTCTCTGTGTCATCCAAAGAATTGCTAAAAGTTCCTTGTATTATGTTTTGCAAGGTATCTACCTCTGCAAAGCAGCCTGATCCCCTCTGGACAAATGGCCATTGTCCCCTATTTCCTGCAGCAAAGGTCAGATCTGCAGGAACCAATAAGACATAYCAGCTGCAGACAAACTGGATGCCAATCCCACTCAGATAAGCTTGCCAATGGCACTGCCTGACCAGTTTCGTTGAATCAAAATGTTCTAAGACACTGACTGTATGCCTCCTGCATTGCCACACAGCTTCAATATTACTGCCATTGTTAATACTAAAGGCACAGCAAGAGGGAGGTAACCTGAATAATTATCTATAGATGCTAAAAAAACGTTTTCACTWCATCTCACAGTCCCTCTGAAGGCTCATCTCCTGGGGAGAGGCCCTTCCACCTCTTGGCAGAAAGACAGTAGACACCACACCATTCTCACACCACAGAGGAGCACCTCACACAGATCCTGGGACTCCTGGACCTGAGGTCCCCAGCTCCAATGCTTTGCTCAGCCTTCCTCTTCTTCACACCTCAACACCCACTCTGGCCTGGCTGGCAGCAGCAGGTCCTGAGCAACATCTGGTCTTTGACAGGTAATGGATTACTCTGGCCTATGTCACCTGCTTTCTTTCAGAGCCAAGGCAAGGGGGCTGTGCTGGGACATGGAACAGCTTCTGCCATGTGCAGGTCTGCTTGTTCACCTTGAATTCCCCTCGAGCTTTCTGGCATCATTATTAAAATTACCAGGGAAACTGCTCTGATTGAAAATTAGCAGCAACACCCCAGGTATGTCTGCACTCGTGTGGATGTGAACAAATTATTTCTGCGGCTGAAATAATGTTAGGAAAAGCAGAATTAATTCAATGTAGACCTATGAATAATCTCATTTACCAACATCAGTTTTGCTTATCCCTGAATCACCTTCCAGCAAGCAGATGCCAGACACTTTATAGGAGTTTATGAGCCTACAGATTCAAGTCTAGAGGGAAAATCCGGCTGACCAGTCATAAGAGAGAAAATGCCACAGCTGCTGAGCAGCACGTCCTTACAATATTTGCTGTTCTCGATGCTGAAGGACAACGGGGTCTCAGAGAGGTYCCAGACTTCAAATCAAACCTGCAGMACACAGGTACTATTTTTGCAGTGCAGTTTGTTTAAGCAAATCAAAGGAGCTGGAAATGCTGCATCAGACAGCAACAGAACAGTAAAACAAAGATAAGAAAGAATACAGCAAGGGGGGAATGGGCGGACAAGGAAAAAGATGACTTGGAGGTAGCTGAACAGCAAAGAACACAAAGGCAGGAGAGGAGGAAAATGACTGAAAAAAACCAAAGAGCGGTGATTGCACCTGTCTTTTGGAAGTACTTCAGTTTTAAAAAATAATTTATTGATTTTTTTTCATAGCCTTAAATTAGATGAACAATTCTGCTTCAATTCTAGATAAACTTCTATAATAAAGGGGATTGAAAAGGCTTCTCCAATTGAAATAAACGGGATTGAAAATGTTCCTCCAATTTATTAAAAAAAACCCCAGTCTCTGTGGGCAAAACAGACCCTGCTGAAATCTAACTCACATTATAATTCCTAAAGTTCTTTCACAAACTGTTTTTGTGCTTGAGATTAAGCATGTGTATAATTACTGCAGAATCAGGAGCTAAACTTTTTATTTTTTAATTTCACAAGATTTAGTTCCATCACAACAAAATAGCCTTAAGAAAAGAATCTTGATTTTCAGACTTTCAGCATAGACTTTCATGGTGAGCTCCTGAAATACAGAGATTTAAGAACCTTTGAATGACTTCTGAATTCATGCTCAAACACATCAAGAAAAATTTGCAAAAGCACTTAAGCAACATGGAAGCCCCAGGACTCTCACCTGCCTCCCTGACATGCAGAAGTGCAAGGCACTTCAAAGCAACAGTGTTACAAATACCACTTACAGCATTTACTTCCCACCTTTGCCAATAATGTGTCTGGGATATCGAAACTTACGAAGCCCTAGAACTGTATTTTGTAGAGAAGCATTTTAAACCAAACATTAGTAGGAAAAGACATTCTGACAATCTGAAAGTTTAGAAAAATCTATACAATCTGAGGCTTTCACAATCAGAAAAGTTAATCTATAGACATTACCCACTTTATAACACAAAACACAGAAAATAATGAGCCTGGAGGATTTGCTTTTTTAAATTACAGTTTTATCCAGGCTGTAAAAGTGTGTGGAAGGAATTCATTGGGAAAATATAAAGGCCAGTTATGAATCACAGACTTATGAAAATGACTGTATTGTGGGGCCAGGGATGAGTACACATTTGAGAAGCTGGTTGTTAAGCACCAGCCAGARTACTAGGTAAGTTATACTGCCCTGTATGTTGCTTTTACTTAACAGCAGAACTCTCACAAGGAAAAAAAAACAAACAGTGGAATGATTTCTGGCTTATTCTGCCATGAAGAAAAGTTAGAGCAAATTTAAAAATTTTCAAAGGCAAGGAAGGAAGGGTTGATGGTAGCAACAAATAGCAAGTATATCAAAACCTTGCTGCACACACTACAGACCTACACAACTACAGCAACATGTATTTTTAAAATGGAATTTTCCTATGTAATGAAACTACCATTTCCATTTCCTTCRTATGAGAATAATTTTATAAATTTCCATTATTTTTTCACCATTTCATCACTTAGACTGCTGTTTGGGATTAAAGCCAGAGCAGAGGAATCCRGCATTACCCCTGGGAACCACTAGGCATCTGTTAAAGCTCACTTTCAATCCATCCCTATGTGATTATGTTCTTCTCTTTCCTAGTTCACTTGGCACCCAATACATAAAATTGCTACACTAGGGAAAGCAGAAACAGCTGTCCAAACACCACCTGAGTTTGYGCAGTCTCACCAACCCCTTGATGAGAAGGCTGGATGCTGTTCAACAAGCATAACTGTAAGGTCCTGAGAGCTGCTGGGAAAACCAGTAACACTAATATGGAGTAAGCAGTATTTCTGTGGAAATGGGAGTTGCTGTGGACCATAAGGTGAGCAGAAGTCACTGGCAYCATGCTGTGTCTGGGATGTATAAAGCGGAGGAGATGCCTGGAGACTTACTGGGTACGTCTAATACTGGCACACTGCTATGTCCAGGAGGTGCCCCCAGGCATGGGGAGTGACCCACCTGCAACCTGGTCCACAACTGGACCTCTACACAAGGTGTGAGCTAAGCACACACTTCACTGCTGGTTAAAGTGACACATGGGCATGCAGTCCTGCAGCCTGAGCAGCAGCTGGGAAAGGAGCGCCATACGTTCAGCACAGAGGAGGCCACAGCTGGAGGAGCTGCCATCCACTATGCAGACATCTGAACAAAATCCAGATGATCAGAAGTCAGGCAACAGCAACCTACAAATAGGAGTCAAAGGGATGCAAAATACACAGAGAGGAGATAGAGGCAAAGGTATTAACACCCTAAAAAAACATAAAAAGGTAGAGTAAGGGGGAAGGGAATAATGGAATGCAATCCATGGGGGGAAGAATAAAAAGAAGCGAGCTTCAGGCACAGCCAGATGAATCCAGGCTTAAGGTTTGTGATGAACTATTCATCACCCTGACAGGTATCTAATGACACAAGAGCAACCACAGGCATAGCCCAATTAAATGCTTAGAGGCATTGACTCAAAGTCCAAGGAAGTTGCTTGATGACTCCCCTTCCACACATTCCACTTAGCAAAGCTGGCTGCACAACCAGCAATTTGTGCAAGTGCTTCCACAGACAATTGATGTCCTAGCTAATGACCTTTTGCCAARGTCAACAAGTCCAGAAGGAGGTGGATGTGTTCACCTGAGCAGAAATCTACATTAGCAGGAGGTTGTCTTCCACTTTGGACTACTGCCTGTTACAAGGGAACCATCAGTGCTCCCCATCACTAGTGAAGAAGAGTGTTTCATGTTTGCTTTTTCTTCCCTGGTTGCTGGGCAACCTCAGAATCTTTTACATCTGTAAATGCTACAAATATCTTATTTTGAGCCATTTTAATATTCAGCCTGGTGAAGAGCTGATTCATCGTCACTTTTCTTCAGATGGCTATAATTAAGCTTTGCACTGTGGTGTGTGTCGCTGGAGCTGGTAGTAGGTTGAAATTACAGTACATGAAACAACAGTAGGAAAAAAACCACAGGTTGAGCATAATTTGAAAGGGAACGGACATATTGCTCATTCTTCATCCTCACATGGACCAAACCTGTATTACAAGGACACTTCACAGAATGGGAATTCTTAGATACATGCATGGAATTTTTCTGCATGCTTAAGTTATTCTGTTTCTATTGGGAAACCATGTACAAGAGATTATTAAACCCAAAGGGTATCTTGCATATGTAACAGTCATGATTAAAATTATTGGCATAATAATTGGCACTGTAAGGCATGAATAATTTCAGTCAAGTTTAGTATCTCCCAGCATCTCTTGAAACAAAAAAACAGAGAAGCCCAAATAATAACCATGTGGATGTACACTTTTGCCACTACATGGCACCTATTATCAACTGCAGTGTTATACACTACCCGTAACCTCACCTACAATACAGTAAATAATCCAGCTCCTCCACAACTTGGCAAAGTACTAGCAGGTGTTTTGTGGCAATCTTGCTGTGGGGGTGCAAGATTTCACTACTTCCAGTTCTTTTTTCCACTGTACCGCCTGCCCTACCACACAGCAGCAGAACAGGCACCTGTGGCACACTCATTCCCACGCTTTGGTTTCAACCATCTGAGCTGAAACAGATGAAAAGTGAGGTGACACTGGGTTTGAGCAAAGAACGTGCATGGCAAATGGGACTGTGCTGAGGGGCTTTCATACTAACAAGTCTTACCAAGTCTGCCATTGGGACTGGGCTGGGAGGCTATGGGTGACAGCACCTAAAATTGTGTGCATAATRTGCCTGAGATATACCCTAAACCTCTCACAACCGCTCAGCAAATCTACAAGAGTCACTGGTTTGAAGAAGTGAGTGGAAGTTAGGGAGGTACAGGTTTTGTTTGGTTGCTTAAATCAACCTTGATACCATTACCTTTCCCTCAGGGCTAATGGGCACTTAGCTAATCAATTCGTGTTTATTTAGTGCTTTTGAAAACCCCTTTCTGCACATTCATAGTTCTTAGTGTTGGCTGCTCTGAAACCAGGATAATTCTACCACAGGCGTTTAGAGGAACAAAAGTAGATCAAAGAAAGAAACTGTAGGAACCACTATCTTCCCTGTTATGTTTTCATAGAAGATGCAGGACACCAAAGCTTCTTGACRTGTTGTGTAGTCCATGACAGGAGTTCTACCTACAAGCCCACTGAACTTCACAATAAGTCAGATTCAGGCAATCCACATAAAAAATAAAAAAGCAAATGTTTCAAAACATGTCATTGTTGTGACAGKCATAGAGGGGTAAGAGAAAAAAGATTCCAGGATGTGACCTCATTGACCTACATAAAACATTAGTTACCAAAACCTTACCAAAGGAAGATTATGTTGACCTTAGGAAAAAGAGAAACAAATGGAGAAAGATTTAAGCAAAGCATTTCTTTAAATMATTTCCAAATAATTCTTAAAATAAAAAATCTGATTTCCACAATCAATAGCATARAAAATAGGCATATGTAATAACAGCATGAAAAAGTGAGTTTTATGTGATCTCACTTGATTGACCTTAGAATTTTCCACTATTTTATTTCATTTTAACTATAATCATACCGAACAGATTCTCTTTTAAAGCACAACTGAAACATAACTACAAGTTCAGCTTTGATATTGCATTATAAACTAAAGCCATTGATAAGAAATACATTTTCCCTATAAACGAAGCATTTTATTAAGCAAAACTTCAGAAAGGAGCTAGTCACACAGATTAGTTCAAAAAAAACAAACATGAATGGTTTTGACTATGGCCTTAATTTTTCTAAGCAATGATTTCTGATGAAACTCACCAGAGATTATGAATCTTCCATAGAATACTTGAATATCTTAAGAGTAACCGGGCTGCCTAGGATATACAGCAATATTCTTCTATTAGGAAGGGAGCTAAAGCGATTGGGAGTCTCTGCAGTGTTGCAGTAAGAATAATATCTGGTGTCAACCTGAGGACAAAGAGGTATGCCATCAGTCATGATTATGGGTAAAAATGCATTATTAATTAACATAAATTACCTGGCAAACAAAGCAAGATTAGCTAGTTGCAGCAAGCGTGTAGGGAGACTCACTCTTTGCTTGTGTTGCTCAGGCTTTTAATGTCCTTGATCCATTCACTTTGTCTCAGCCCATGTCTACTGGATATCTCTTCTAGCTTCTATTCCTTACAYTGCCTTTTAATAACTTACAAGATCCTGCAGAAAGGTACAACTTATTTATATGCCTGCAAACGGTGCAGGATCTATTTTTTTAAACATGCCATTGGCAGCACAGATGAACTCCTTAAGGCAGTTTCCCACACAATGAAGGTTCAGTAGATGCCTTATATGTGATGTGGTGACTGCTAACAAGCAGTATGTGTACACCAGAAAGGCCTCCCCAAGTATTTTCTTCCAGAAGGTCTGATGCTTCACAGCCAGAAAAGCACATCAAATATGATCCTGAGTGTGTTTGTCTCAGGCAATGCTGATACTGATAATCTATGTAGAAAACAGCAGAATCATTGTCCCTTTACTACTTCCAGAGACATGAATGCTAAATGAAGCATGTGTTGAGTTTCTGTCTGTTATTTCTTAAGCAAGCTAAATACTGTATTAATTTCTGCTATTCTTAACCTACAACATGCTCCCTCCAGCCACCTAACACAAAATATTTTTTTTCCTTTGGGCTCACTCAAGTTTGACAATGTACCAAGGAGATGGTGCCCAGAACCAAACTAAGCATAAATGCAGTTCAATTCCCTCATTGCCTCAACTGCCTTTTTGCCAGGACAAGATGAAAAGCCACATTTTCCTCCATCAGTATAACTCATTATAAATTAATGTCTACAGTATTTTTCCTACTGTCAGATGTCCCTCAGTACCACTGCCACACAGGAGTTTTCTCTAACAAATGCTTACATTGAAAAATCTCTTCTTGAAAAGGTATAAAGTAAAACTCTCACAAGTGTGGATGTGACTTAGCAATTTTCCAAATTCAGCTTTTACTTCTGTCCACATTTAAAAATTGTTTTGATCTTTTTATACTACTTAGTGCCCCTACCAATGTTCTGTAGAATTAGTGCTAAAAGTGCTGCATTAGCAGTAAATTACTTTCTCCAGTAATTCTTCTCCCTATTTAAATGAAGATGCTGTGCTAAATTTCAAATTAATACCATTCATTTTAAGACAGGATTTTCTATCTTTTGGTAACATATCAACCAGAGAACAACTAAAGCACCTTTGTTCTTTTAAAATCGTGGCTGTTGCAGCATTAATTGTATACCGTTAACTAACCAGGTACCACCTTCGCAGGTACCAATGACTATGTAATAAGATTAAAAAAGAAAACAAACGACAAATCACAAATGAACAAAAAAATCCACTAAATAAACAAAAGCCCACCTATACAAATTCCAGCAAATCTCAATTTGTCAATAATGTAACCTGACTGTGCCACAAAACTACATCCTCCACATTCCTTTGGCCTATTAATATTAAAAGCATGTTAAGTTATGAAAAATAAACAATTCCTTTTCCCTGTTTGAAGCAGATGATTTCATCAGTTCTAAAACTTAATTACAGAAGTTCTACACAATAGTTTGTGTGGGCATCTGATAAATATTCAATTAAGCAATGTTATTAAAACCCGAAATTACTTGTGAAGAATAGCACTGCTGGGAAAGCACAGCAGTACCAGCACTCCGATGCAACAAATGTGTAATTTAGAATCCAGCATTTGACATGCAGGTCAGGCCTTCTGGTTGCATGAACAGCACAAATGTACTGAGACTTGAGGTCACAGCACCCCCAAACCAGACACAGTTTGGTGTGACAACAACAATAATAATACTATCTAGTAAGGCTTAAGTCTTAAGGCATTAAAGGAAAAAACACAAGGAAGAACTGAGATTATTGCAAGAGAAAAACAAGAAAAAGCAATATACAGGAACTTCCAGGTAACAGTCTAAAAGAAAGTTTGTTTTATTTTTGTTTCAGTGATTAAATAGATCACCTAAAAAGTCTGTTAGAATTAGAGATAATTATGTCTTCCCCTGTTAATTAAAAAGAGACTTTATATCCTAGGTATCCATGTGCCTAATGAAAATGAAATTACAGATGTATTACATAAGATGGAAACATCCAGAGGCTGTCACACATGAGGTTCTAGGAAAAAAACAAAATATAGCAATGGAGCAGAATTATTAAAAGAGGAAAAAGAAACAAAACTWATGTCAGAAAACCTAGTTACAGTCAATTTATCGTAATAATTAGGGAACAAACAATAATAATTTAACGAGAAACTATGGAAGTTAACTAGACACAACTGTTCTATGGCATTTTTTTTTCTTTTCCTATTAAATACAATGATGTAATAARAGGTATAGAAAAACTGAAAATGAGCCACATGGTTAAATATACTTAAGCAATYACTAGAAATGTTGATAATTTCATAACACTTGTTTCAAGAGAAACCAAACTTTTCTCACTGATCGTAAAACATCGCAGTGACATGTTCAAATAAGGGCTATCTCTGAGTTTGCTGCTTCAGCCAACAAAAAAAAATTAGGGTCTCAAAATTTCATACAAAGCCAGAATGAAATAAGGTGTTTGACCTGAAAAACAGTATTGAATTCTACACACTTATTTACAGAACTACCTTTAACAAAGGAAGGACAAATAATAAAACTACTAATAAGACAAAATCACCTGCACAAATTGAAATTAAAGGAAATAATTTTCAGATACTGACAAAAAGAACCTAAACGATGACTAACATGGCAAAAAGCAAACAAAAAAAAAAAGCTGGTGTCTTTTATTCTTTCTGTACAAAGAATGAAGGATGTGCTAAAGGAGGAGGTGSTAAATAAAAGATAGGAAGAGTGTTTCTCCTCGCGTTGAATAACTGCAAATTCCTCAAGTTTTGATGGATAACTGAAAAATAATGAGCATTCTGTCATGACAGAATAAAGCACAGTGTCTTCTGACTTGGGGTGTTCTCGTTAAAGAGAAAGGATGTTGAGTCAGGTTATTTAAAATTCTTTGTTTATTTTCCATTTCTGTTTAATATAAACTCATGACAATGGATGGGATAAGCTCATACTGTGAACAAATTCTTGCAGTACTTCAGAGGATCCTTCAATCAAAACAACAAGCCTTGGTTMTTCCTGACAATTTCTACATAGAGAGAAAGACAAAAAGCCCACAAATCCAACAAACAAACAGAAGAAAGAATGATCAGAAGATTWAAGAAATCCTGAACTGATTTTATTTTGAGATGGAGAGGTTATGAAGGTTGGAAGRTATACAAGCAAAACCGGATTTTCCTTGGACTTTACTGTTAACTCTTAAATCCAGTAATTTTCACCCATGGAAGTTCAGCAGGACCATGTATAAAGACAAGCATTCAAGAGAAGGGAAATGACTTTAAATCATTTGACTCCAGTTTGACCAGAAGACAGTGATTTAAAAGAACAAGGCTGCCACAGGGGGTTTAGTATGCAGGCTAACAGGGCAGTCCCTCATCAGCATTCCCACTGCTGGCACCAGGAGATGAGTGGTGCCCTGGATCTAACAACCATTTTCTCCATCTCAAGAAGCCCACAGACAGGCAAAGTCTCCACAACCACTGTCACACCCAGTTCTAGGAGCAACATCAGCCTCTGCCCCAAGAGTTTGCTTGCACATCAGCCACACTCTTTCTCAGCAGGCTCCATGAACACCTGGGAGGTTCCTTCAAACAACTCTGTGGAAACACCTCAGTATGGTCATGCTCTGCTCACACTATCTCCTTTATCTTACATCCCACCCAGACAAGAACTGATGCCTCAGCCCCAGGAGGAAGCCCATATGGCCCTGGAGTGGGCCAGCACATGCTCTGGGGTGACTCCCCAGCCATGGGGGACAGGACCTGCAGAGTTCCTCCATGGGGCATCTGCCCAAGCATGTTCGGAGCACAGGTGATGGAAGCACCGAGAGAAAACCCTTCAGTGGCGAAAGGGAGCCCTCAGCATATGGGGACCAGGCTGCAGCCTCTCAGCCAGCTCCTCCACAAAAATCCCAACTGCTCTTTTCAAATCCTGCTTAGCTCTTTTCCTTTTACACTTCTATAAATCCACTCTTCATCTGATGTCCCACTACACTGTGGGACTATYCAAGACAACTGCTAAGAGGTGTAAGGTGCCAGATCATGTCCAGAGTAGGGCAACAGAGCTGGTGAAGGATCTAGAGCACAAGTCTTACGAGAAGAGGATTAGGGAAGTGGGATTTTCTAGACTGGAGAAAAGGAGGCTCAAGAGGAGTCTAGAGAGGTAGTATATCCTTAAAACAAACAAGCAAACAACAAAATCAAAACACATACTGCATCTTCATTCACAGAGCAGAAAAGAAGCTTCTATTGTAATATGAAGAAGCTTCATATGTAATATGAGCTTCTAAGTTTACTCATATGATTTATTCAATCAAGAGAAAATTCYTTCCACTCCTCCAGAATAGATTACGAATACCAAAAATGGGCTCAGCCATTCAATAAATGCAGTCCTGCTTAAACAGCCAGAGACTGCTAGCTCTTTCACGTTTGACATTTCTTAACACTTCAGCAGCAAACAAAGCTGTTACACTGATCAGTTTTAGAAACTCACTTGGAATTATCTGAATAGATTATAATATATTTACTAMGGCATAAAGTCACCTAAATTTTCACGACTAAGCTTTACTTATGAGACCTTTTCATAGCCCTTTAAATAATGAAAGTTATATATTTATCTATCTATATAAATAAAAGAAAATTTACAGTAGTTTACTATGTCCATCACTAACAATTCAAACATTTAAACAAAAACCACACTCTGCTGGAGTTGAGGAATGATTTAATTTAATTTAAGAATGTGAGGMAATTCAATAAACTTCCAAAGATGCAAGTGAGAGACATAATACACAGCCTCAAAAAAAACCAATGGAAAATGCCAGCATTCAACATTCAGGATTTTGCAAATCTCATTCTTGCAGTAAAAGGAGAAAAATGCAATGCAGTGCTGTTAATCAAACAAGTCTGATCACTTTGTTCACACCACTGGAATCTACTACCCTCACTTGCTGTATCAGAATACTTCAGAATTAAAACGTAATTTCATCACTTTATAAATTGCTTCACCAGGCATATCCCGCCCCAAAAAGACAAACACATAGTGAAAAATATGTTTCAATTGTGTCATACAGAGGATAGTTAAGCCTGACAGATAACAAGAGAGACACCTTCCTTGCAGATGCCATGATATTGCAGAAGTGYCAACATCAAGAACAGAGATTCTCCGAGGTTCATTTGTGGTACAGTATACTTCCTTTCCTGTGCAATGCATARAAGAATTAAATAATGGGAAAAACCATACAGGAAGGAGATATCAAAGAGGGAAGAGGCCATCACACAACCCGTTCACTTCCCTCACTGTGTTGCCACCGTTTCCTGCATGTATCTGTTGACAGGTCAACTCACCAGGTGTTAAGAAAAATCACTGCCAAGAACAGTGCTGAATGTCATTCCCCTTGAACTTAATTCAGAGATGACTTYAGTTCGCTTATAACAAAATGAGACTATTGTCTATCCCATCTCTAGTCACTTCCTAAGTCAGTCTGTTCTGCACAAGGCTTGATGCTATTGATTTATATTCCTGCACTTCACACTTTCACCCTGGGAAAGAAAACAACTTGCCAAATMCTTCTTGGTAACTAACATGATGTAATCTTTCTGAATGCATTAGTCACCTTGGAATCAGTGAAAAAAATTTTTWAAAATTTGTGAAAAATCCAAGTTGTGAAGCAGCATGCAGCTGAAAGATCCAAGTTGTCCCTGGTCTGAGGTCACTCAACTCACAGTGCAATTATTATAGGTCATCCAAGCTGGCATGTAAAAGTCCAAAACTACCCTGCAGGACACATGTGAAAAGAGAATAGCATTCCTCTGCTAGTCATTTTCTAACAAACTTCTACAGCAAATCCAAACACCCATCTTATATTTATAGATGTTATAAACAGGAAAGTTCTCTCAATTACCTTTTTCTGTTAAAGAAAAACATTTATGCAACTAATACAGATGTCTTTCTTCCAGCAAAATCAGGAGAACCCAAATGCTTTGTCTGACTTCATGAGCTAGTTCCCATTAAATAAAAAACCACACACAGTCCCTCTTTCCCAGCCATGTCACAATGTGTGTCATTTGACTGGCTTGCAAGTCTGCAGCCTCCCCATGTCAGACAAGAAACTCACCGACCCTTGGCTTTACAATGAGTGGGTATAAGTTATTAATATTTATATTGTGGTAACATTCAGAATCCACCTGACCTGGGACCATTAGTATCAGTAACACAATTATTATTTACAGCACTTTTCCCACAACAGTACAAAATAAAAGATAAAAGGAGGGTATATAACAAGGGGACAGCGCTGGTCTGGGGAAGAAACACAGTGTCAAAAATCACAAAATATACCTAATGCCTGGGTCATCTGGGAGCAATATTCAACACTAATACCTGTTATCAAGTTACAGGTCTTTTTAGATACCATGTGGGACAAACTGTCAAGATGTGGTTCCAGTATGTGAAAAAAGCTACCATGGGAGAAAGGTTTTAGGTATAACATGCTAAATACATCTGAAAATGTAACAATAACTGAAAATCTGAACTCCATTAAAGACAAACTCAAACTTGCATGAGAATGATATAGTGACCAGAAAAAGTAAATTTGTACTTACACATCACATTCAAAAATCTTTTGCACTCCAACAGTTCAAGTATGTGACAAGCTTCCTTTTTATTTAATGGGGATGAATGCCATGCAATTGAACTATACATACTTTTGTAAAGGCCTCCTGGTTTCAAAAAATACCCCACATAATTTAATTTGAGAAACAGACCAAGAAGAAAATAASTCTATCTTCTGATGATACTGCTGAAAATAAAAAAAATACTTTTCTCATCTGCTTTCAATCTTCATTTGCCTTCATCAAAACTGTATGGAATGTCTAGGTACCAGTGCAGCTACTTTTTATATTTTTAAGACAGRGAAATATTTTAGGTTATACTCCTTTATATCTAGTTCACCTGCCTATGTTCCTATTTCAGACAAGTTTGTTTCCTCAGACACATGGCATAAGGGGGGATGACATCATGTTCTGGTGTTTTTTCACTGTTACTTTGGTAGCTAGGCTTTTTTACTGCTTAGCAAAACATCRTTGCATGATCAGCTTGCTGTTATCATTCAATCCTGTTCTATCTTGTCAGGTATTTGAGAATTCTGAAGTAAATCAGTGACAATCAAATTGATAAAGTCCATTGTTATTTGCATGGCCAAAGATAATTGTTCCATATAATTTATCATAACTRGAACAGTATATTCTATTTTGAAGTTAAAATATACATAGGCAAGCTGTTGGATTATTTTAAGACACTATCTGAACCTGTAAGACACCACCTGCCAAAACATTCAAAACCTGAATTTAAATATGTGAACTCCTATTTTTACCAGCTAACTCTAAGGGATTAGGGGGAAAAAAACCACACAAAAACCTAACAGCAACTTCCTGGAGAGGTTGTCTCATAATACCTGCTCAGGGCTGCCTAAACTTGCTTTCTCTTGGAAGCTAAATAGCAATTAGATGGAACTTAACTCAAGGCAACCATGGCAATTCTTATATTTCTATCCTCCAGTAAYAGAAGTTGCTGGGAAAAAGTGCTGTAAGAGGCAAAGGGCTATGTCTTAGTGTTAGAAAGACTAAATTAGCAGGAGTATACCAARCACAGAGTAGGCACATCTGATTTGGAGCTTGCCAATGTAATGGCAATGGAGCTTGTGGTGTCTTCTAGYTACAGTATCCTGTCTGTGGATCCTAAACCTTACTGATCAAGTAGTCATTTAAAAATTCAGACTTTCTTATTATAACWATATTGTCACATTATTTCAAATTATACTTTTATCCATCATCTGCTCAATATTATGCATCATGGACAACAAAAATTTCCAGTAYTTTGAAATAAATTTTGAATTCACATATCAATTTCTACATTTAAAAAAAGCTGCCTTTGAATTCTACTGAGCACCAGAACAGTGGTCTTAGTACACTGTGGATGCTTACAGACTTCTTAACAAAACAACTTAATCATAGGAAAATAGCACAAATTACTTTTCTTATGCCTTCCCTCTGTTTTTCCCTAAAGAGGKTTGCCTTATTTCTTCTGGCCAGGAAAAAAGCACAGTACATAGACTTTCTGTCAAACTCTCTTACTGATTTTTCCATTTCTCTATGAACACCACTCAAGGAGGGCTCTATGCAGGTTGAAATAACTGGTTGTCAAATTACAATATTCATTGCTGTAACTGTAGAAAAGGCTAAATTAAGACTTTTGCAAAATGCTTAGATGAAAAAATCCATAGGGATACAGAGAATTAATTCAGTGCAAAACCAATGGRCTTTATATAAGCAAACAAATTCTTAGAAAGGGAGGGGGGAAACTAATTGCAAGACCAATCAGTCAGCACAAAGAAACCATACAAACATGTCAGTGGGGATCACTACATAATGTTCTCTTGTGGCACCTGTTCTGAGAAAACTTAACTGTTTCTGTTCAGAGACACGTATTTCACCAAGGYGACACTAAAAGCCCAACAGCACTGGCTGCTAACACTGCACACACATGCATTTGGTTTGTATGTGTGTGAATCATGCTTATATTTAAATCAATGAAAAGCACAGAGCACTGAAACATCAGGATTAAAACCTTGATTTGGATATGTGGAATACTGCATACAGAGAGRTTCAGTCATCAGGCAAAGGAGGGAGAGAGAACTGTGGATTCCAGTGTTACTTTGCCAAGAACAATTTATTTGGAAAGGAAGGRTACCTTTCTCAGAAAACTTCCCAGTACAAACCACTTCCAGAGCGCAGACCACATCAGTGTTACAACATCCCCGGTATTCCTGTGATCCTGGACTGATGCAATGCAAATCCAAACAGTGTCTGTAGAAAATCACAGGTAGACCCTACTGCTTGTTCTAATATCACTCAATTCTACCTCATTTCCTGCTCCCAAAATCTATTTTTCATGGAAGAGGTCTGTCTTCTCTGTCCCCTATCAGGAACAGCTGAGCTTGCTGGCCAGCAAATTTCTAAGTCAGGAAACAACACTGGTGAACAAAAAGCATAACCAAGGTCTGGCCACTATTTTTCTTTATTACAGATGYTTAGGATATAATATAAAGACAAGGAAATGTTTAAATTGAAAGAATCTTCTTAACATTCTCTTTTAGTATTTACATGGCTACACACAATGGTTATTTTGACTGATACTAGACTGTGTGTGGCTTTTTGATTTGGTTATTTCAGTTAAAGTCGTTATTTTCTTTCTGCCTACATACAAAAYAAAAGAGTACAATAGCAACATAACCCCTGTTATTTCTCACCTCTTAACAAAACTAGCTGGGGGCAAAGTCAGTTAATGTGCTAATGTTTGAGCTCMTAATCTGTTTAAATAAGAGTATACCAAAAGTATAAACATACCAGAAATCCTGACACTTCTTAGATTTTCAATAGAAGCCTAGTTTTCTTACCAGTTCTAGACCTTCAGATCTGTTTGAAACTTTCATGACCTCACCTATGCCTTTGCTATCTTCAATGTCTTTCTTATCCTATTTATTTCCTTACAAGTTTTCACARAGATCACATCAGATGCAAATTTGGCTGCCTGCAACCCAATGCTCCATATGGCAYCTCACCCACGTACTCTTACACTTCCATAAAAATCTCTCTTACTTTGTGTTTTATTTTGCTTTGCAATTTTTTATTTAGTGAATGATTCAGGGTGTTTTCCTTAGATTTCCATATTTTATTCCTGTTGCTCTGTTACTGCCAAAATTGTTTTTGTTAACTGCCATATATATGCATATGGAGAGTCCAGCACATCACCAATATCAAAACCAGAATTCAGTTGAGCTATGTGACATTTGCTGTGTGAATTGATATTTCTCATTTCACCTGCAGGAGCTGTGAGGGCAGGTCAGATAGTYTGTCCAGCTCTTCAGAAAATGCTGGTTTAAAGAAGGCAGAGGGCTTCAATACAATTTACCAACCTTTCATTCCTAGAGATGACTGGCTACACACAGATTGGAAAATGTATTCCTCTGTAGGACAGATACTACTTTACATTCGTAATACTTGTACTGATGACCAGGAACTGTATAGATCCTATAATAAAGCAACTTGAAACCCCATCTCTATTTAGAAACCTATGCTCACCCATTTTAAATGCTAGAATTAACTGGTATAACCCATGAATTACAAGCCTTCCCCTTTGCCATTTTTGCCCAAYTGCTTTGAGAGTTGTCTTTCTGGCACTGGCCACCTTATCTCTTTGGGTTTCCCACAGAAAATTCAGAATGTATTAGCATTTTTATTTTTAGCAATCAGTGTCTAGAATATTGTTAGCATTTTTGAATTTCCTTTTATTTTAGGTCTGGTCTCCATCTATCCATGACAGGTACTGCAGCTGGTAGTGCAGCTGGCTGTTAGAAAATGACAGAGACCTCAYTGCAACAGAGAAGAAACCTAAACAGGCAAGAAAAAAAAAATCATCAGTTGAGACAAAAGACAAATGAAGAGGTAAATGGGGTAAAGAGTGCAGAAAGGAAGAAGCTGAGGGCTCTGGGTAAGAGAATGACCTACAAGATAGGAAACTATGTGTCACATCAATGAAATTACTTGTCTTTAAGAAAGAAAAAAAAAAGGTCTATAGTGCAATTTGTCATGATGTTCATGGGAGCTGTCCAAATTTCAGCATCATTTTCATCACAGAACCCTCCTTTGCTCTTCACTTCCCATGCAAAATGGAAAAATGTAGGACCTGAGCAGTACGGGCAATGACTGGAGAACAGAAAGCAACAGTACAGCTTCCCACGATACCTCCCAGTAGGTAAGATTACTTTCTTTCCCTCTCCCCTCACTCTCTTTATTTAAATTCCAGGTAATCACCTGCAAATTCAGTGTRGTTAATAGTGTCTACTTAGAGATGGCTGTCTCTTAAGTGATGTTTATACAGAATAAGAAGAGTTGTATTCTATATAAGAGACTATAAATCTTTTACAGATTACAAGACTAGTAAAAGAAAAATCTTTTCTTTTTCCAAAAACCTGACCCAGAATTAAAGCTAAACACACAAGAAAACCCCAAACAAACAAAAAACCCCAAAACAAAACAAAAAACCCAAACGACCAAACAAAACAAAAATACCTGGAAAAGGTAGCTACAGCTTTCACATGCCACATTTGGAATCCAGGGTGCCTGAGCTATCTTTTTTTTTTTTTTCTCAGAGAGAGATTTGGAAATCTAATGCTGTTTCCCCCAAACCCTCCAACTGAAATTGCCTATACTTGTCTTTTTCAAGCTACTTATTTTAAGTTGTATTCTACAAGCTTGTACTGCTAAAGTAGTTCTTTACTTCACTGAAGTCAACAGAGAACCAATTTAAAYAAAATGAATGATGTATTTGGTTTGAAGAGGATTTTATGCTTAAGAAATGGTGCTTCTTGCAAACAAGGTGTCAAAGACTTAACTTCACAGCATGTTGCAATGATGTCTAATTGCTCACTCAGAATTATTATCAGAAGAAATATATTTTTCTCAAATGTGTCAATTTATACAGGTTTTAATTTGTATTACATAAACCACAAAGAAACCCTGGCACAAGAATTTTTCCTTATAGACAGACCTTTGTGTCAAGCTCAATTGCTCAGCACATGCAAATTACTTTGTATTCTATCACATTCTGTAAAAATGACAAGATTAGAATGTTGAAAAAAAAATTAAAGCACAGATCAGTGATTACTTTCAAAAGGACAAAAATGACTAAGAGGACTCAAGTATTTTGACACTGCATGGAATTATTTATGTTTGCACCAAAAAAAAAAAAATTGGTCTATTCACACACAAATTGACATAAAATTTGTGAGTGAGGATGCAGAGGATGCAATCTAGATAGCTGTAATTAGCAGAGGCAAAAAAAATTACATTTTATGATGTGAAGAATATTAAGTTAGTATTTAAAAAGAATTTACATTCTCTGTCAGCTAAAACCAACTACTTGGGGCAATACAAATTATTAACATCCTCAAAACTAATATATACAAAAAAATAATTTTAGCCACACAGCTGCTGCACAGCTCAAGTTACCCATATGTAATTTTGTAGGCTTGAAACTTGTCTATCAAATAGTTGCAGTGACATTTCCTCGCAACTCAGTAACTCCAACGAAATTCAGCTCCCTGTTTATTTAATTGAATAAAGCCACTAAAGACCTACATTTCAATTGGAAAGCAGATGCATGATGCTGTAATTACACACACGGGAATTTTCAGCTATTATTTTGGTTACTGGATAAGATCCTTACTATTTAAATGGTGTAACGTTAGCATTAAAAAATTATGAGAGATGAAGAGCAGAAAAAAATAGAACAATTTCAGCTGGATAGGATGTACCATGGTCACGTAGCCCGACTGCCAGCTTCAGGATTGACCAAAAATTAATGCATACTATTTAGGGCTTTTTCCAAACACTTCTTCAATGCTGACATGCCTGAAACATACCTTATCGTAACTACTATAATGTTTCAATTGTATTCATTAGTGAGTCCCAAAAGCTTATAAATACAAAATTATTTGAGATATATTATTCGAGTTACRTAATGGTTGAGAACTGCTCTAATTTTAACACCAAAAAAATCTAATKAAATCATCCTTGTGTGATGATATAATAATTCAGCCTATTAGAAATAAATCAACAGCAACAAATAACACAAGAAAGATCAGACTTGCTAGGTTGATTATTGAAATTCGTCAGTGAAATTCACCAGCTTCAACACTGAGCTRAAATTTATGTAACCACTTTTAGTGAGATCAGCTGCTGTTACACAAAGCAGATTACTGTGCAACCGTTTGAGAGCTGTACATCTCAAGTAAAAGAAGCCTTTCTGCAAGGTGTTGATATTTTTGTACCTTCCATTTATTCTACAATGCAAGTAACTCAGCAAGAGCAGTTAATATCCAGTGTATATTATCCCTCTTGATCCAGATCTCTCATTTCTCTACAACTGGGCATGCAACACTTAATAAGCTCTACAAACCTCCCTCCAAACATTTGAGATTGTTTTACCTCTTCCTGCTTTGAACTGTTACAGAGAGAAAGGCATTTTCATTGCTCTGATGCTGGGCTCACCTAGCATAAAGAAGTACCATTTTCTTATAGATAACTGGAGGAACAAAAATGCTGTCTAATTGTCTTCTGCATGGAAACAAAGTAGGGAGTAAGAATTCACTAGACATTTACAAGGGGAATACTCTTGGCTGGAAGAGAATTTACTATTCTAAGTTACATCAATAGATAGCTGCAACACAAATGCTCTCAGCTGGAAGCTGGGACCAGATCCAGTCACTCTTCACTTTCATTTGAAAAGTGCAGAACATGTTCAAATAGCAAAAGAGACTCTAGTCTTGTGATATAGCATATTGTGTTCATAAAATACTTTGGTGAGCATCCTCTGGGAGTCTCAGGAGTTTTAAGAGTGTCCAAGCTTGCCAAACTGCACAGCTTTCACAAACCTATTAYAGAACCAGAACCCTCAATTCCCTTCAGGACTGCAGGATTCCTTCATGTCATTAGTTATGGGCTTTAGTTAGGCAAAATTCCTCWTAGCTTCTGTCAGTTTTACTACCATGAAGATGGAACAATCTCGGCCTTTGAAAATAAAGAGAGAAGAGGTTAATGCACTAACTCAAACAGCATGATTAGTTAGATTTCAAACTTTACCACAGAGTTKCTCCAAGACACATCCTGTCCATCTCACGTATGGCTTTGCAGTGGGATAATTTAACAGTAACAACAAAAGCAAAGCCCTAAGATGAATGTACATTTTGTTATCTCTAGCATTTCAAATTTCTCCAAGAACACTGAATTCCTTCCCACCCTACACTGTCCTTTGTTTGCATTTGCAAGGAGTTTGGGATTTATACATTCTTAATTCTCACCTGACTGAGTCAGGGCTGTCAAAACCTAACTGGCTTCCAAAATGCTGCTTATACAAATGGTGAACTAGAATGTCTTTCTTTTACTGCTTTAAAAGGCTTCTGCCTCAGACCCATTCAGTGTCCCCCCACACTAGTACAGTGTGCTGTACAGGCAGATTGCTTGTCTTCAATCTGAAGTGGAAAGACGTGAACCATGTTTTATTATTTAGTAAAAATCTGTGTGTTTGGGCTTATGGAAACAAGAAGCTTTCTACTTGCAACATATCTGTTTGAGGACATTTTTCTCTTACACTGGTGCTTCTATAGCACACCCCTATTAGAAGTCTCAGTCCTTTACTCCTAGCCTAAAACTGTAAATAATTGTATATCTGTTTATTCWCCTTTCAGCACTTGGGCTCTGGTAGTCAGTTTTCTAGGCAATGGGAAGAAAGAGTGGTCTCTTCTCAATAACTGTAGATGCTTTCTACCCATGTTGGGACAAGTTATTAAATACTAACTAAACACCAAGTTTAAGATCAAAGGAATTTAAAATTGCACACCTATTAAAAGAAATAATTATTCTATAATTTAAACTATGCTCCTCAGTAGTGCTCAGGAACATATAATAAAGACATGTATGGGTAGGTGTAATTGGATACAGTTGCCTTAGGAACAAATTTTCAGCATGCAAAGTAGGAAGCCTGCTTAAAAGGCAAATTAAAAGACTTAAGCCTGGTAGGTGAAATCTGGCATAACTGAAGTTACTGAGAAACATGCCATGGGCTTCGTTGGAGTTGGGGGTGCATCCCAATAGCTTTTCTAATTATCTCATTATTATCAGTGCAGAACAAAATAATACATTAGAAAGTCCTGCACTGGAGGTGCATTTCCCTGTTTCCCTTGTTCAGTAAGCTCATCAAGAAACAAAAACTAYCTAGAGAGTCATAAGAGAGTTTAGGCTTATATTCCAAAGATTCTAGTTTCAGTACCACTTGTAGTGTATTTTCATTATATGGACAAGAGATATTGTGCCTTTAGAGAAATGTTACTGTAGGGTGGAAAAGAATTGAACATAGAGAGATAAAAACACTGTCTGGTATATGAGTATCATTTTAAAGTAATATTAGCAGCAGAGATTCCTATAAAGATGCTATGCAAAAAAATTTTCATTTTGTAGAAATAAATACAGAATGCCTAATATTGTTTGCCAGAACGATTTCCAGTGTGATCCAATTTTTACTATGCAGATACCAGCAACAGAAGGCACAAAGTAGGGGTCCCAGTACAAGATTCAAGATGTGTTTCTTGTCCGTGCATTTCTCTACAAAGAAATTACTCATCTGTGCTTCTATGATTTACTCCCCTTTCTGCTTCCATTTGGAGAAATATTATTAAACACGAAACTACTTCTCACCCTGGGTGAASAGATATACATCCCTCTACCTCTTGAAATCACTATTTGCAAAAGACAAGGCAATTTTCCACAGACATTGAACTACACATTACTAAGCTGTTAAGTTTGAAAGCAAGTTGTCTTTGAAACAAGAAAAGCAAATAGAGAAGTTGTTTATTAAATAAGTTGTTTATCAAATAAGACTTCCCAAAATTGTGAAGTGATTTGATGAACTGGAACTAGAGATCCAATCCTGCATGGCGGTCTCTAAGAGGATCTTCGTAAGCCTTACAAGTCAACAGCCGTGGGAAGGCAGTCATTTAAGATGTCTCTGTGCATTCTTCATATATTTTCCCAGGGTAACCTGGCAAGCTGGAGAAACCATGCAGAAGTCAGATAACCTCCTGAAATCCCTGAAGCCGTGCTTAGAGTATCTCTATTCCTCCATATTGACCTAGTTTTCATTACAACTCATGTAATTTCCCTAACTGGCAATGAGGACTTTKCTTCCTATATATTGGAAGAAAAATTATGTGGTTGTTTGTAGGAGTTCCACGATACACCAACAATAACAACTGCATGTGGGCTTMCGCTCATTTCCAAGTCATGACCCACTTGCCATTCCCATGTCTATTGAGAAAATTTAATTTCTCAACTCCTGAATGCAACAGAATTCTTGTCTGGGCATAATCTCTGGCTTGCATGAAACTTGAGCTCCCAAATTCAGGCCCATGAATGTAAGAAATAGCTGAAATGTAACTCCTCAGAAACAGAGGCCTCGAGTCACAATATATGATGTAGAAGTGTCATGAAGCCGAATTTGTAAAAAAAAAAAAAAAAAGCTGTCTTGGGTTGATTTTATGCCAATCCTGTATTCCTATATTTTGTCACCTTGTATGCCCAAAAGGTGCCTGTGCCTTCAAACTCACCCTGGAAGAAGGGTCAGGGGCAGCGCGGGCAGTTTAAAAGCCGTGGCTGCGGTGCAGCCCTTTGCTTTTGGAGCTCAACTTCTGGGCTTTTGAGCTCAGCTCAGCGCCACGGAAGGTCCTGCTCGCTGCACGCAGGGGAGTTACATTGTTGCCGTTTAGCTAGCTCGGGTTTGTTAGCTTGGGCAGGCAGCTCCCCTTGGACCACCACCCTTTTCTGCAACTCGTGTGATTTTTTTCTTCTGGAAAATTTTTTTCTTCAGGAGCAATTCGTCAGCCGACGGGGAGAAGCCACACGGCTCTATCTTATCCTGGACTCTGGAAGAAGCCAAGCCAGTGACAGCAAAACACACCGAACCCTCTGTTTCATGCACAGTGAGGAAAATTACTATAATCAGGTTTTTTTCCACTGTTGCCAGAGCGGCCACGTGGGTCTTCTTTTTTTTTACCCTTATTTCTTTTTCCTGGGGACCGGAGCCGCCATCCTTCTCCGTACCACCTGGCGAGCAGCTGTGGGGGAGGGGGCGGCGTGTGTTCCTGAGTTTTAAATACCAAACAGTTACTTTTTATCTGTGTCCTGTGGGCACAGTATTTTGTTAATAAACTAGGTTTTTTTTTTTTTTTTTTTTTATTTCTCTTCACTTTTGCCGGAACATGTCCAATTTTTCAGTTCAGGGAAACATTTACTCTGTAACGTTTTTCTCTGAAAACATTGTCTGAAACTGAGACAAAAGCCATTTCTGCTCTTTTCTCACTTCTCTTGCTGAACTTGAAAGTGATCAAATCTCCTAATTACAGACATTTTCTGTGGCTCTACGGATTTTAACAGGTTTGCTTCTTGGCTGCTTTTTTCTACCTTAATGTTGTAATTTCCTCTCTTTAACTAGCCTCTGATAATAAAACTTAAACATATTTTRCATTATAAATGTCTTATTTCTGAAGGGAAGAAAGATCCACAAGTGAGCACTTACCCAGCCAGTAGAATACTAAATGCTATGCAGCAAAAAAATATTTTACCAAAAGTACAAGGCACRATGTTTTCTTTTATTAACTTCCATTTCCATGAAAAGTGCTCACCGAAACCATAAAAGGTAGCTAGTGTCTAAAATGAAGAAGTAAACATGATTACCATCTTTGCTTGTCCAAAATAAATGGCTGCATATTAATTAAATCAGTCTCAAAGTTTCCAAAAAACRTTTCATAAAGTGCGCTTGAGCAACAACAGAATCATAAAGCCATGAAGTTGTACTTCCYGTTTCATGGCGCAAACACTGCACTGTTCATGTTAATCCTGGCACTGTGTATTTCAGCTAGGGAAAAAATTTGCAAGCAGATAAACCCTACTAAATACTCAACAAATCAGATTATCTGGAAACCAGTTACTGTTTGAAAAAGAAAAGACAACTCCAGGCTTTCAGGACATGACCATGAATACGATCACCATCCTCGCACAAGCWTGTCGATTCTGAAGGAGCAAGTCCCTCCTTCACTTCCCACCTGAGCTCAGACCTGTGCTCTTTTCACACAACTGCATGGATCTGCATGGCAATCTCAAAGCAAGACATTTTACATGAGGCAGAGCCCTCAGACTGCCACAGGGCTACAAACAGGACAACTGTCACTGAGCTTAATGGTGCAATGATTTGGCCTGCTCAACTTGGACAGTGGACAAGCAGATCAATTTCCACACCATTTTGGTACATTAGCTGGTATGAAGAAATAGCAAAGAAAAGCATCAGATCTATGGTATTTCTCATGTACAAGTCAAAGGAAAAAAAATAAAAACCTTTTGGTTGTCTCTATTTGGTCAGCTCTGCCACAATATTTATATTGCAATGGGATTGGTAGAACTGCACCAKTGTTCAAAACTGAAAATTTGGTTTCTTTAGACATACAAGGCACTTTTCATGAATTATTTCACAGAGGCCAGTTATAGCAAAGCAAAAAGAACATTAATTGCAAGATTAAGGCCTTATTATTTCTCTAGAGCCATTTACATTCCCTTGTCCTGATGCTCAAGAAGCTCAAGTATTCAAATTTCCTTGCTTCAGATTACTGGCTTGCTAATATATTCTATTGGCTATGTGCTGTCATTGTTATTTTTCTAAATGTGAGGCCACCTAAATTACTACACAGCTGGAATAGCTGTTCTCAGAAAACAGACCAATTCTTATATTGGCCAGATACACTCATGGAAACAAAATGACAGGAAACAAAATAAGGAACATTCAGTAAAAAATGGACCTCATTAGGCCCTCAAGTTCTAGAGAAAAAGAAAGGTGTCTGAAACCATTTAGATGTACTTTTTTATAAGAGGAGATGACTGAGTGGAGAACAAGCCTCTCRAAGTCTAAAGAAAATGAAATCAGGGAATTTCACCACTGCATCCCTCCTGTCTGAGGAATACTTTGTGTAGTGGTTCATAAAGAAAATATTTCTTTATRGTCTTCCATGCAATCACAGAATCTTTTTTTCTTCCAAAGATACGCTGAGGAATGAAAGAACATGTGCCTAGTGAAGACARAGAATCATAAATGTTCAGGGAAGTGGTTTCTACAATAATCCATGAAGGCAAGTTATTCCCAAGGTAGGAACCATGATCTGCAGATAAATTTCTACAAACATAAGTGCTCATTTTGTTACTGTTCTCAGAGTAGTCATCATTCACTAGCAACAGCAGAAAGCCTATGGCTTCAGCTTCCAAAACATCAAGAGGGAYAGAACTACACCCTCAAGTTCCAAAGGAGGGCGCTTGCCAAAGGGCTAAAGTGGCCTTTACGTAACTTTTCTATAAAATCATAGACCAGGATGGRTTGGAAGGGACCTTAAGGACCACCAACTCCCTGCCATTGGCAGGGCATACCTGCCACCACACCAGGCTGCCATCCCTCTCTTTCACTTGAGGTTTATTTGATCTCAAGTAAATGGCAGCAATTACCAGCAATTTACACAARGAATATGAAACACAAACACCTCATCATACTGAAGAGAGATTATGGCACAAAATCTCACCTTGAAGACAGCCCTGACATATGCCGGAATCCAGGAAAATTTGCAATTAACCTAACGAGCATTGCTGGTCATTGTCCATTGGTGGCTTTATGTTTCAGTAATACTCCAGTTACATAACTTGATATCACAGTAGAACTTGATATCACAGTAGAACAACACAGGCTTTATAGTCTGATTCCAATGCCATAACCTCGTGCAATTAATTGTTTTTATTAAAGAAATAATTAATTAAAATTGCAACTGTACATCACACAGTTCACTCCAGAATTAAGACAGAAATTTATCCTGATGAAGGAAAGGTCTGCAATAAAGTTCCAAAARTTAGCATTTGTTCGTAATACTTGATAGCTTTCAAATTATTTCTTCACAAATTAACTTGCTCCCTCATTATTCCATATCAATTCATAGTAGTCTATGTTTTTAGCACAATCCATTACTATTGATTGGCAAACATGTTCAGATTTTTATTTAAACAAGCAGAAGTAAATGCAGTTTTCCAGTGAGGGGATTCTCAAATGCCAGGTAACACTCCTTAAAACTGTTAACATGGGCCCTGTCTTTGCAAACATAGGTTTACTAGTAGATTTTCACAGTGGAGACTGAAGTGGTATACTCTAGCATGGCAGCATTCAATGATAACATTCATTAGGGGTATAAAATGAATGCTGGAAGTCAACATACTCCTAATTGCTGTCCCATTAACTGTTTTGCATAAATGACCTGTAATTAAAGCTGCACAGAAAAAAAAAAAAAAAAAAAAAAAAAAAAAAAAAAAAGCTGAAAGCAATGAATTCATTTGTTTAAACAGCAAACAAGCAAAAAAAGAGGACCCATTCTGTAGGTGGTAATATTTAGTTTCTTCACTTAAAAACTAGATACAAAACATTTATCCATCTGCCTAGTTAAAAGTGGTGGTTACTTAACACTACACAATTAAAACTGTTTAGTAAACACATTACTAAATGTTCACCAAAYATTTACCATTTACTAAATATTTATTAAACAACCAAAAATATTTAGCAAACCAGTTTAAATTAGAATTTTCTTGTCTTGCCAGCAAGAAATTTAAAACTTAAAGTTTGTGATTAATTTAGCTCTGTATTGTAACCGGAACCAGTTTTCCTAGTACTGGCCCATAATTGGTAAGAATTTTCAAAAGCCTAAGAACACCCATGTTTCTTCTCTATTGGAATTGCCTTGAAAAAGAAGCCTCCTAAAGGCTTTTTCTTTAAATATTCACCAAGTATCTTTGCAGTTCCTCAATATTCAGCACTTGAACTGCTCAACCCCTGACTGGGGTGGACAGATTGTGCTCATAGTCAGTTCACTGTCAGGAAGACCACTCAATGAGTTAAAACCCATGGGAGCCAATGGGTTCCCTTCCAAAAGAGAAGCATCTCCTATAGTATCTGGGACACAAGCAGACTTGTGATGAGGTCTCTGAAATACTTAAAGAGACTATTTCTGGGGACAGCCCTTCTCAGTTACACTGACTATTATGTACATGAGGAAATTGCTTCATAAGTTTTTGTGTGAGCTGCYATGTAAGTCAGTAACATCACTGGTTCATGTATCCCATGTTTAGGTTTAGCCTGCAGCAGATAACTGCAACTGAYATTTGAAACAACAATGCTACAGTACTTTGAAATCTGCAATGAAATTCATCACCATTGCTTTCTTTCACTTGTAGGTGCTCCCATGTTTTCTTATCTTTTCTTGGTAGCATAACAATTACTTATGTGAGTATTGCCAATGAGGAGTTAAAGATGATGAAAATATGGATCAGGCCTCAGACACTAAAAACCTATCTAAAAGGGGGGGGAAAAAAAAAGAAGAGCGATACAAAGCACATATTTTTATTMATCTTCTAAGCTTCAGTGCTGACCTACAGATTGGGTGTTGTAGAAAGRCTGTTGACCTATAGAATGACCCTGGGCAGAGAAACTTGAATAGCTGCACCAAGCAAGACSATGGAGAGGTTACTCCATGTTTTCACTTGAAAAGCAAGATTCTCACATAATCATTTGACCTGAGAAACAGCAACATGAACAATACCACCAAATCTTGCATTAGTTATACATGTATTAYATTCAGTATTTATGCACTGGAAAGCAAGCAATCAGTTTAAATTAATTGCTTACAGTTGGCCTAAAAATGACAATCCCCAGAGAAAATTACAGTCTTCAACTTATGTCTTTGAATTTCTGGAGTATATCACCTCAAAAAGCAAGTTTAATTCTCYCTCAGATGCAAATACATGAAAATGGTATTTGCACAAATTTCTCTTGATTTATATCCTCGCTGGATTTGCTTTTAGCAGCTGTGAAATTTCAGCATTCAGTGGCACATGAAAAGCAAATCACAAGGAGGAGCACTGGGGATCAATTGGAAACGCTGGTCTTTAGCTGTATAACTGATATTCTAATATTGATAAGGGTACAATGCTCATACATTTAATTAGCTAAAACCAACACTAAACTATTACCTTGAAAGGCTATCACAGTCCATAACTGGGAACAGTCTGCCCAGAACAGCTGGGAGCACCCCATTCCTGGAAGTGTTCAAGGCCAGTTTGTATGGGGATTTGGGGTAGCTGGTCCAGTGAATGTCCCTGCCTGTGGCAAGGGTGTTAAACTAGAGAAGAGTTTAAAGAGACCTTTAAAGGTCTCTTCTTGCCCAAATCATTCTATGATATAATTCTGTGATTTGCATACTCAGACAATTATGCTTTCTGAGCAATGCTCAGGCTCTTCAGCCAATRTGTTCCAATATGTTACTTATATTGGTGATAGCACTTAAATTCCAYATTCAGGTCAAGACCTAATGTGCTACATGCTGGATGAGTACTAAATTGAAATTCTGAGCATTAAAAGGACATGGTTAATTTTGTTATTGCYGAAATAACTATGAAGAAACATTAAAAATATGAAAATAATATTTAAAGTAGCAGGGAGGAGGGAAGTCAGAGAACTTCATTTAGTGGACACAATCTTTCACCTGAACACCATGTCTCTTAAAAGTTATCCCTGGGACAATCTGGAATTACTCACAAGGTTAAAGTCTCAGWGAAATGTATGTTCACAAGCCACAATCCACAGACAGTGGTCATTTCCTAGTAAGCAGAACCAAAAGGAGTTGAAACTACRTATTATTMTMTTARTTTTCCTTCTGCAGGTAGAGAAACRWCTGTAAGCATATAAAGAACGTAAGTGAATAAAAGCCAGAGGCCAAGACCCATAAAATCCTGATTTGTCCTTAACATGTCTGTATTTATGAACACATGCTAAGGATATCTGAAAGTCCCTGCTTTAAAAGAAGACCCTGATCTTAAACAATGAGTAGAAGCAGGTGATCTGTAGGAAGAAGACTTCAAAATAGGGATAGCTGGCTCAAGCCCACAGGAAYGCATTTAAAATACTAATCACATAATGACACACTGTGATACTGAATCACCACAAAATAGACCTAGTTAGAGAAAAATTTTTGTTTGGCAAAGGTGATAGCTGTGCACGTTTCCTGTGGAAACAACCACCCTGCTGATTGCTACAATCGTTAAAATAGACATATCATCCATACTGGCCAGAAGGACAATCCAAGAGTTCCATGACATCTGTATTTCTCAAGTGCAGAAAAGCTCCTAGGGAACTATACTTCTAAAATATTTAGAAAACTAATTCCTACTGRCAAGTGTGTGGAATAGAAACTTAAAATATGGCTGTTCACCTCCAAACTTGCTTCTGCTCTTCAACTGAAGCTGCAGGCTTCCASAGGCAGAAATCATGGTAATTCACTTAACCTTCCATGGAAAAGAAGAGCAGTGCTAATGCAGCTCTAACAACATCTTGATCTCCATACAAGAAGACTGTCAATGGGATCTGCAAAACTTGGGAGGTTGTTTTGTGTTTCTTTTTTTTATTGAAGTCTTTGATCTCTATGTTCTAACCAAAAGAAAAAAAATAATCAGTATACTACTTACTGATAAGGAGACTTTCACTAGTATTGAGCTCTGTTACTTTTGTAGCTACATAAGACTCCGATTCTACAATCTGACTGCATCTTACRTGTTTCTTCCTCTCTGCCTTTATAATTGAAAAATCAAATCACGTGRTGCAAAATACTCCCCCATGGGACAAGTGTGAATATTTGATTTAGACTGGAGAACAGGTAACCATGTAATTAGTTAAAAGTGGAAATTTCAGAGAAAATAAGAACCACCAGACTGGATAAGAACACACTATTCTCTTTCTGAAGGCGAGCAGACGCTATGGAGGGAAGCAAAAGAAACCCTCAAGAAGTCTCACAGTCTAAGGAGGGAGTTATTTGAATTCTAGATAATGAAGTTTAATATTCTYTCCAACATGTTTCCCATTTTATCACAATTTCAGATCTTGTTACTGCTATTACAATCTCTTGAAATCTTAATCTCAAGAATAAATGTTTACTTCAATATCATTTCTTTTTCTATCAGCCTCCAATTGATGACTTTTCAGCTTCTTTGATTGTCAACTTTTTTTCTCTCATGACAGAGTAAGAAAAACTCTCTGCCTCTAAGCAATGTATGTCAGTGCTTTCCAATGCTTTTGTTTCAACCTCTTTAAGGTAAACAGCAAAAACTCTTGAGACTCTACAGATTACCTGTACTATTTCTTCTTGCTCATCTCAGAGCCTCCTGTAATATTTTTTGAGAGCAGATAACCAATATTACAGTATTTCACTAAATTCTCTGAAGGCATCCAAACAGACAGGAACTAGATTACACTATTCCAGCTCCTAAAATCTGATTTGTAAGTGCAGTCAAACAGCAGAGGTCTTCCCTGAGCTGTGTACAGTCCCAAACTTACCAGCTGATGCAATGTGAAAYTTGGCAGATAATTGTAGCATTTTCAGCAAACTTCTGTTTGTGATAACTGAATGCTATTTATTGATATTTCAGCAAATCACCTGGCTGGACTATGTCTCCCTAGAGTAATGTTACGAGWCCTTTCTCTTTCTGTCCAATCCAGATCAGTTTGTGTCTTCAGCACATTTTCACTTYTTCCTCCTGTCTTTCCAGCTAATTTATAGGAATATTAAATACTGGAGTTGCTACATAACCTTGAGACAYCTCGGTATGTTTTAAATTGTTCTCCAAGCAAGTTTTGGAGTCATGGCAACACTATCTCTAATTATTTCCAGTAGTTTTCCTATTGAAGTTTTGTTAAAAAGAAAACAAACCAAGCAAACAAGCAAAAACTTTCTGAATCTCTCAAACAATTTTATACATCCATACATACACCTATATATATAAGCAGTCTAAATAAAATATGAAAGGAATACACTCCAGTGCAAAAGAAGTAGATCTGGCYCTACAGGCAATTTGGTTGAAATAAAAAGAGTGTCACCAAGAGATACACGGAATAAATCTAGATCAGACCAGATACAGACTTATTTTCTGGAAAACAAGAAATTAATGCCGTAATTATAATCCATCCAAATGTCTACAAGCATGTGCCCAAATGTCTACAAGCGTGCAAAATAATATGACAAAAAGTACCCAGGTTGCAATTTGTACTTAATAAAAATCATTTGTTCACAGTTCTTGAGCCAAATAAATTTTCTAACTGGGAAGTCACATGGGAAGTTCATATCCCAAAATTAGACATCAGCCCAACTTGAAGGAGTATTCAAAGAGCTTTCAAAGTAGCTGTGACAAAGCTGTCTCCCCATTTTAGATGACATACAGCTATGCAGTCAGCTATTCAGCTGACGCAGATCAACACAGCTCTGCCTCAGCCATGCCATAGAGAAGGCTCTTTTCTTCTGCGTGTCCTTTTACATTCCTATTAACTCAGCTTTTAAATTGGCAACAAATTCACATAACCTACTATTTTTAGGCATAAATTTATGAAACTCAGACTGTTTGTATATTTATTCCCTACCATTATAACTCAAGTATGTAATTTAGCTATTCAGATCGAGTGAGGAGAAAAAAATTAACTAGAATAGCAGGCTTAGGCTTGCTAATAACTTTTTCAGACAGAGTTATAAATTTCAACAAATAGGTTATAATTGAGGAGCCAGCATGACCTTTATTACCTCAGAAGGTTCAGCCATAGCAGCTCAGTGCGACTTCAGYTAGACTATTAGTCACTCTGTCAGATAGAACCATTAACATCCAACTCAGTCTGGCATCCACATAATGTTTGATCCTTGAAACTGACCTGAATAAGCTTTACTCTYAAGAAGAGCACAAATCCAGGCACTGGAATTGCTCTTACAGAAATACCATACTCCTAGTGAGTAAAGTAGCAAATATGTGATATTTCTGTCRTAATTGCAATCAAAGGAAAAAATAAAAAAGGCTTTCACAGAAGAGGCATTAGAATATTTATTAGTAAAGTCCTATTTTCAGRCAGTCAGGAGTGGCTCTTCCTCAAATAAAAACTGAACTAGTACTGTGCCATGCATTCTTGTATCATTCTCTTCCATTATTTAGCACACTGCCAAATAGATAATCCAATAGTAAATATTTCAGAACATTTGCACTTAATACTTAGGGAAGTATAATATGAAAACAACCTCTTCATCAGAGCCAGTCTTTCCAGCAAAGCAATGATTTCTCTTACGGCAGAATCCTTTTTTCAGCAAAAAACCCCTGTGATGTTACAAATGACAGTAAGACAACCAAAATATTTTTATTACTTCAATTAATTGGTAAACTATTCTAGAACTTTTTAATTCATACATTTGACATAAATATGATGTAAGATGGACAAGAAATAGGGCGTTACACACAAGAAATACTAGTGGATATATTTCAACTGCTCAAGGTAAGGCTTCCTTTGTAAACCATGTATGTGAAGGAACACAGCTGCACTTCATACCGTTATCATTGGAAGTTTCTTTCTCAAGTGCATGCATACGGAAGAAAGTATCCCACTCAACATAGGAAAAGACAGATCATTCTGCTTAAGTGCTGTGAAAATTTGACAGACTACTAAAACAACGGAAAGGCACACTGATAACACGTTATTTGTGGAAATGGTCTGTGCATGAACGTGCTGGGGCTTTTACACAGCTGTCAGCTCATGGTAATCACCATCACTAAGTGTGCCTGCAACATGAAGAGAAATATTTGACCTATTTTCTTAGCAGAATTTAGCTGTCATCATTCTTAGCACCACGCTCTCGCGAACCAGCCACTGCTAAAGGACTGAGGCAACACGGGCATACATTTATTAGGCGGGAGTGAGAGCACTTCCTTGCACAGAGCGAGGCTTTTTCCAGCGGTAAAGCGATCGGTCCCTCGAACCCACATCCCTCAGCCGGTTCCGGGCCGCCCCCGATCGGCCCCGTCCTGGCAACCCCCCACGCCCGTCCGTGCCGGGGACTCACRTTTGTAGCTGGCGGCCCAGGGCTGGTAGCCGTAGTAGCCGGTGATGCGGAGGATGCGCTCCTCGATGGAAGTGAGCCCCACGGACGCGCTGGTGAGGTCTTCTACGGAGCGGGACCACTTCAAGTCCTCTTTAATGGCCTCGTCCACCACCAGGTACTTGAGCTGCCGCAGCTGCGGGCTGATGTCGGACAGCCGCCGGGGGCTGACATCGGGGGAGCGCCGCATGCYGCTGCGGGTCGGGAGAGAGGCGTCAGCCCGGGGCCGCGCTGCCAGMGCCGCCGCCCTCCGCCGGCCCCGGGCAAAGTTGGCGGCGGGTGGCGGGACCCCCGCAGGCAGGGGAGYCCGCCCGAGCCCGCGGTGCCCACAACTTTCCTGGCCGCCCTCCACCGGAGCGACCCTCGGGAGCGAGCGGCGCCGCCGGCCAGGCTGAGGTGGGGCAGTGTGGGGTGTCCCCGTCCCCCCGGCCGCCCGCCCGGCCCCGCCGCGGTACTCACAGCGTGGCGGCTTTGCCCCGCGCGGAGCCGTTGGGGAACTCCCGGATCCCCATGGGGAGCAGCAGCGATGGCTGGGGGGCGCCCAGGCTTCCCGGCGGGGCGAGCCGGCGGCTCTCACCGGCCGGGTAAGAGGCGGAAAGGAAGGAAAAGAGCGAGCGGGGAAGGCGGCGCCCCCGTGGCAGAGGGTCCCCGGGCTGGCGCTGGTCCCGGCGTGAAAGGAAGGCAGGGAGAGAGGCGGGCAGGGATGGAGAGAAGGAGACGGGCGGGCCAGCGCTGCCGCCTGCGAGCCGCTGCCGCCTGCGAAGCTCGGAGCGCCGGCGGCGGGGGCCGGGCAGGGCAGGGCGCGCTCCGCGCCCCCCACCCCGCGCACTCCCGCCGGCCGCCAGCAGGGGGCGCGCCCGAGCCCGCCGGCGCCTGAGGCGGCCCTGGGGCGGGGCGGGCGGGGCGGCCTCACCTTCCCCGGGCGGCCTCACACCCTGGGCGCGCCCGCCCGGACCCGCCCGGCTGCTCCCGGCCGAGCAGCGAAGCCTTTCTCACCTGTTCAGCGGGGACAAGCTCGAAACAGYGCGGGGGTGTGTGTCAGCCCGAGCAGGGCCGGCTCTCAAGTGACGGTGGYCCCATGTGGCGAGGGCACGCACCTGGTGACCCCCGTAAGGCCGCCGAGGCAGCACCGGAGCCACACAGCCTTCTATCAACTCGCCTGTTCTGTTTTGGTTCTTTTTTATTTTTTGGTTTTTTGTTTTGTTTTTTTTTAACACACCTCCTAACTTAAGTGGCAGACACACAGTTAAGCTTAAATAAACATGTGAGCATAGATGTTACCTTATATACAAATAATTTATTCTTACACAAATAAGATTAAAATCTGATATTAGATTTTTAGGCAAAAATTGATCATCTAGAAGTAGAGATAGTTGAAGTCTAAACGTGTTTTGTATGTATGTGTCCGTATATGTTTGGGGGGGAAAGATTAAGTTCAAGGAGAAAAGGTTGCTGTCTTTCACCACTGCACTAGCTCAGTTTACCTGGAACATTAAATCACCAAGGTATCAAATGTGGAAATGAGCTGGATCAGCTAACTSCAACCTTTCACTGTCACTGAAGGGAGCATTACAGCATCACTGCACCATTATTAGAAAAGGAAAGTAAAAAAAAAAATCTCCAGCAGATGAAAGTCAAATTATTTATCATCTTAAATACATATGTACAGAATAATGCACCATTTTATTTCCTATCTAACTCTTATTCTGAGTCTATGAAGGGAAAAAACATTTGCTGCTGAGGAAGCCAGCTCCAAAATSCACTACAGAGGAACAGCAATGGTCCAAACAATGCAAACAGAATGTAATTGTGCAGGTGTTTGATGCTGTCTGCCAGCAATGACAGAGCTCCTTGCGGGGTCAAAAATCAGTGCAGGAGGATGATGTTGGTTAGGACAAGGGGATAAAAGCACAACACTCACCAAATCTAAGGATAGTGATCACTGTCTTGATTTAAGTCTCTTTAGGGCATTTAGAGCAGGAATGGTGTTAAYAGGCATAACACAATCATTTCAATCAGGCCTCCAAAAGCCATCATTGGACCAGAATTGTTCGGTATGCAAAGTCCATGCTCTCTCTGGCTTTCAGTGATGGACAAGGATAGGATTTTTTCTGAGAATTCCGTGCAATACCATGTGTATCTAATGTAAAATACCTCCATAATTATAGGTCCAKAAATAAAACATAGTCTCAGAACCAGCAAAGGTTCCAATAATGAAGCAAGCTGAACACTGTTGACCAGCCAACAGTGACTGACACCTGCTGAGCACTCACCTGCCTCTTGGCACGGGCTGATGCAAACTGGTAGAGGCTTGTTCAGCCCTGCTAGAAATTTTGCCTCCATCACCAATGTGTTTAGCTGCTGTCTTCTACAGCACCAGAGCGTAGCTGTGGAAATCAGAGACCCTWTTATATACATATCCACTTTAATGGGCCAGAACCACCTCTTTCTTCTATCCTATAAAAACTTTTCTGCTGTTTTATTCTTCCCCAGCTGCTGTCATTCCAAGGGATAAATGAAATGACCAATGGGTGTTTCTCCTATCATGCAGGTAAGTGACTTTGGACAGCTTGGGTGGCAGCGCTGACAAACGTGAAGTGAGCATGTATCTTGCAAGAGAGAGAGAAAAAAAAAAGCATGGGTGTGAACATCTAAGAGTTCACTGACACATTTAATTAATATGACATTCCAAAATACAGTAAGATGCAACAGCAACATCTACCAACTGCTACCTCTTAGGATCTTATCAAACTAAGTAACATTTCTTCTTTAAAAATAGCAGTTGCTAGAGATATGCAAGAAAATATTTTCATGTATATTATTTTAATTATGTTTAAACATTGTAGCTAAAACTGAAACATTGCAATATGGTGCTGGGCATTAAAGCATAATGTATAGGATTCCACATGATTTGGAATTTATGGAGCTATTTATGATTTTGGATACAAAGATAAGAAAATATTGTATTATACTAACAATCYTACAAAGTGTAAGATAAAAAGAAAACATTTGCTAAGCAGTATATACCTACTTAAGGAATAATGGGCAAAATGGTACACAACACCAAGCTGGAGCCACTATAAACAGCTTTTCTGAACCTCTTAGTAGTGAGAGTTTATTACTTTAATAATACATCTGCAATCATTCAAACACATATAAGAGTAAGGAAACTGTATTTTTTGAAAAGCCAGAGCTCTATAGCATGGGAACAATAAGTAATTACTCTAGAGTGTGGTGCTTTATTCTGTCCTGTTAGATATTCCTTTATATGATTTTCCAAACAACATGAAGTTATATGCTTGACTGATATTCAGCTSTTAAAAGGCACAGCCATTAAGACATATTAGCATTATGTTGTCTATARTGTGATGCCATAGCAAAGGAAAATAGAATTTAAACTGTATTTATTTTTGCCTCCCATCAATGCTAGCTTGCCAGAAGATTGTCTGGGATGGAAGTTTACATTTATCAAAATGTTACTCATTTTATGGGAAAGGTAAGTGCATTTTTTTTATTTCTCCCAACTCCCACCCCAAAATAAGAGTTACATATAAAAGATACAGTGACATACTAGAATAGGGTAGCAACAATATTTCATTGGGCAACAAAATAATCACCACTGCATAAATAACAGCATCAAGWTGATGTGTTCCTTCTTCCCCACTTCATAAAAATCAGCTTGAGTCTTGAGTCTTTAAATGATAACTTGAGGACTTGAGTCTTGAAATGATAACTCAGCTCCCTCCTTAAGCAAGAAAAGACTTAAGCAAGTAAACCTTCTAACCAAATATTCTGTAGTTGATGCATATTCCTGCTTTTAGTATTTTTATGTTAGCCCTGAAGGTATAAGCCTAAACCATAAATCAGATGCCTGCAAGGGTTTTTGGATGTTAGACAGAAATACAATATATGTGATAAAAGTCCTATATAACATATGGAAATGCTCTATGGCAAAACGATTTGTTTTCTCTAGCTGGGGTCAAATTGGACATCCACACGAATACACTACATATCCCAAATGACTCCAGTTCTATCACCAGGACTAATTGTAGCATGCTMAGATTGCATAGGAGTGCAATTCTGAGCATAATTCATTTCACATATAAAATACTTTGAATCAGCAACAAGAAAAAGAAAAGCAGAAACTTTCTAGTCCATCCTAGATATTTCCTTGCATTTATGTTTTTAAATATTTAATACCACCTTAAAATGGTTTAAATAAACCCAGAGAACCAAGAAAAATTGGTACAGCAGGCAGAGAACGGCCAAATGCAAGACTGAATAAGAAGCAAAAATCAGCCTGACCACCTCCAACAGAATCATCTTTGCTCTCTCAAGTGGAGAAATCAGCACTGTGTTTGAGAGAACAGTCAGATGAATTTAAGACAAGTTGCAGCACATTTTTCAAGTGAGCTCTCACCCTGCTCTGATCCYCCAGCAATGAATGGCAAAACCAAATAAGCATCAGAATTTTTGCTGTGACACCTTGCTGAAAGCAACTGGAAAGCTCTGGAAATCATGATGTAGCTGCCTGTTGTAGTCATGAAGGGACATAGAGAGTTAGTGTCCCAGTTCCTATGAGGTATACTGCTTTATAGAAAGYTGATTTTAATCTGCAACTTTGAAGTAGTTGAATATAAACTGTTCACTTTCTTTCTTTGACAGACACAGTGGAAAATAGAATTCCTTTATATTTGGAATGGAAAATAGACCTATTTTTTGTTTTGATATCCATTGTTAGATGAGAAGCGCAGGAAAAAAATTAGGACAACTCATTGTGTCTTAGTGGCATATGAGCCCTGCCAGTGCCTCTCTTCCCAGTTCAAATCAAAAAACAAACTGCAAAGAGCAGAAAAATAGAAACATTTCCTTCCTTCAGGAAAAGCCCCCAAAATGACTGCAGGAGATGTTAGTAAGAGAATACAGAACAGCAGACCTCTTCAATATCCCATATTCTGAGAAATGCCAGAGGCTTCAATCTCAAAGTCCATTTGTGTGCTATATAGCCTTGATATCCCTTCATGTTCTGCCATTTCAAGTTATTTGTATTACAAATAATGGGCTACAAAACCAAGGGTAAGGAAAGACTAGATACAGGTATTGCAAGTTTTCTGTATTTCTCTGTGCATGATTCCCAGTTCGTCCTAGTCTCATGAGTTTGCTGAGAGGCAAGCCAAATGACCAGGGAATCAGGTACATATAGAAAAGTGAATTAAGACTCCATAAAGAATGTGRAAGAAAACTTTTATTGGATTTTTGCTCAGGAAATGCAGTTGCTTTAGTGAATTAGAGCACAAAATTCATGTGGTGTTTTAAGTTGCTCATCTGCAAGTTGTGCTAGCCCCAAGGAAAACCTGGTAATTCTCACTCTTTCAGATAAACTTATGGGTTGTTTTCTAGTTTTGAAGGTGTTTTTAAAGTTGACTTCTTTTGATGTGAAAAAATGTGTCACTAGCCTTGGACTGCACAGATTTCTCAGCAGGAGAGATTTCTGAAGAGGAAGGAATGCTTGGAAACTGATTTGACAGGCAATTTTAACTGTATAAAATTAATGGCAGCTGTTTGAAGCTGCATATGTGTCTCAAACATTAAAAAACCCACAGCTGAATTTTTTATCTGGAAGCACAGAAGATCAAAAAAGCATTACACTTTTACCATATGGTTCGAAAGTGTGGGGCAAAGCCACTTACTTCCATGTATATTTTTTAAATCCTATTGGTAAGTTAACCAGACTTATTTTTCCAGATCTGAAATTAATTTTGGAAGCTACTTTAACTATTTAAGTTACAAAAACTCAGACCCCACTTCTTCCCACAATATGCAAAAAGGTGTCCTTTMTTCACCTACAATGGATAAATTTCATCATGTCATGCATCAAGACTGTGTCTCACTACACTTTTTTTTTTCCCGGATGTTTTTTGAAATCAGAAGACTTCGTTAGAAAAAGTAAATCTATTAACAGTATAAATTTTTAGTGAGAGCAACAGTAAGAACCAGGGGCAGACAATTTGCTATGCTGGTACCTCATGCAGATTGCAACACCCTGTACACACAAGAGGCAGGCGTTCGCACTGCTGTGAGCCTCAAGGCTGCACTGCTTCTTAGTGGAAAATGATATAGCATTAAAAAATGAGTTCTTTCATCTTGTATTTCCTTAGTAGATTCTTTTATTGTGGTGATAAATTTGGAACAATGAGATTATTTGATTAAACTTTCTCAGTCACTGCTGAATGGACTACCCTGCTTGTAGAATTAATAAAAAGGCCAAGACACCTCATTAACATGCTTGGTACTGAGCTGGATTGGCAGCAGCACAGCCTAATCCTGCCAAAGGCTATTTGCTGAGGAAAGTCAGAGAGCTTTTAAATCATACTCTTAAAGGTTGAATCAGGAGAAGATGACCTTGCAAATGCTGTAGTYCTGAACTGCCCAGACTTCCCTCCAGCCCATTCATGCTAGAGCTGCTTACTGCACAGAAGAATATGTCAAATCATAKGGTTTCTCCATGTGCAATTCAATGCAACAGACTTAATTTTGCTGTGCATGCTAATTAGAAAGCTAGATACAAAAGCTTATGTTTGAAAAAGCCACATACATGAATTTCCTTTAGCAGGTTTGTTGTTCTTCTCTTTTTTGGTAGCTGGATGTGCTAGCATCACTTGATGGTCTAAAGGTAAACTTGTATTTACAGTAGTTGATACAGACCCMTCACATCACTTTAGCTATTGCCTCACAGTCTGTACATGCAAATACAGCTCAGAAATACATGGACAAAGTGAATGAAGAGCATATGTGCAGAATCATGTCTATCAAACATCACAAAGATCAAGATTAATGATATCATTGTTGTTTAAAATCATTAATCTGTGTCACAGTAACTATAAAAAGTTTTATTGTCATGTAAATTGCATTATAATTCTAATACRCAAGAGCCTATATTACAGCATTCTATTTTGGAAACACTGTTTAAATTATTTACCTATACATGTAAAGTGGATGTCCCAGGTAGTTAAAACTTTCTTTACAACTGTCACTTAGAAGGAAATTGGTTTTTTGTATGTAGACATAAGCACCTGCATTTCTCAACTGAAGCACACTAGTTTCAAGTCATTAAAATTTAAGGTAAAATTATCCTCTAAGCTCAATTAATCTACTTCATGCTGGTGAAACTTCACCAGCTTAGTGGAGTTGCTTCCAATGTCTAGTCTCTGACTTCACAGGTGGCTGTTACTGTGAAGAGTGGCATGACTTCTGTGATTGACTTTATTGTATTTTCAAAAGAAATGAGACTACAAGAAAATTTTATTGCAAGTATCTCAACTTTTTCTATTTTTGCTTAAGTTAAGCACATAAAAATGTCTTAAAAGTTCATAGAGCCTTGTGTTCCTGTCTTGGTAATGTTTCTTCTAAAGTGCATTTTTATATTCCTTTTTCTAGGCTACCTTTGTTGGTTTTGAGACAAACGTTTTCCTTTGCTGGCCCATGCGAAATTCCTGTTCAAGTAAAAATAGGGCAATGAGAGAAAACTGAAAGACAAATTGAGCCATATTAACTACATGATAAACATGAGAAAGGCAAACTAACACCATACACTTAGGTAAGGAAGAGATCACATTATGTTTACGTTATCTTCATTAGAAAAGGCACACTCGTCTGTCTTGCAAGACAAGTATTGTCCTTGAMAGAGTAATCCAGAGACAAAAGTTACAAGTTTTCCTAGGATATAGAGCTCCATGGCACTTCAGAAATGACAGTGCTGTGKGAGACTGAGGACCTGTAAGAATGTTTCTCTCCCACAGTCTTCTTTAGGTTGCTGTGAGATTTTAAATTGAATGTTTGGCTATAGAAATAAGTAAAAATGTTAGCCTTGATATTCTTTTGTTAGAATCTGTAGTAAATAGAGAAAACATACCTCCCTAACTGGATTTTTTGATACTGGCCAGAAATATAAATTTTAGTCATATTGAATAGCTAAAAAAGATAAATAAATGGAATAATTATTTTTTCTTTTATTTTTCTCCTGCATGAGATTTCACACATTAAAAAGTTGAAAACCAGCAACTTTTTATGCTTTACAGTGCAATGAAGATCTAATTGGCACCCTTTGTATYTCACATGGGATTTTTATATTAYATTGAATGCATTTTTATRAACATTGAAAAGGAAATAGAATAGYCCCTATAAAACATAGCCATTGTTACTGCCTGAACACTGAGATATAGATAGCAAATCCTCATCAGAATAGATTTTAGCCTACCTTTTAATGTCAATTAGGGGAAAAATTGTATTTATTCCTTTTGTTGTCATATATAAAAGGGCCTTTTTTGTGGCATCTCCTCCCACCTGCTCAATTGTCAGTTACCATGATACCATTCAAGACAGAAGCCCACCCACACCATGCCGTTCTTGATGTGGCTGTGCTGTTTTGTGCCTCAAGTTCACTGTGGCTGCATTAGTCCATAAAACATGATCTTGTCCTTGCAGAGCCAAGCCAGGCTCCCTTCCCTCCCTCCTCCGGTAGTTGTGGATGTTCTCTGCTTTACCTGGTAAAATACTCTTCAATATTATACACGAGCAGAGATATTGTAGTGTACAGAAGCCAATTTTTTAAGCCTAATTTTAACTGCCAAATTGAAAAAGAAATATTCAGCTCTCCTCATGACTTTGAAGATATGTACAACAAACATGCACGTTACCAATAGCAGGTTTTCTGACATTGTAATAATTTATGGACTAACAAGCTAGGTGTGCTCTGGTATATCTCTCACTAAGGATGGAATATTTATCTTTTTCCTGTGATCAGTAGCTTTGCAACATGTGCTTATTTAAGTAAAATTGATTCAAACAAGATCTTTAAATTAAGCTTTAAAGTAAAAATTTGGGTTTATTTAACAGCTTTGCCAGTTAATGAATCCAACTGCTGATTTTATTAGACTATTGTGCAACTAGGAAAATAGACTTGCAGAACAGAAAGCAACAGAAACAAGAATATCTGCAAAGAAAACATGCAAAAATCCCAGCTGCCTCACAATTCTTGCAGAGTGCACATATTCTCCAGAGAGGGAATCTTCATGGTATTAAGGGAATCTGTATCTATTGCAACAGCAAACCACCAGATCATATTCAAAGGTCTATGAAAAAAGCCACTCACACTCCTCATGAGACAGACTAGGGATGGAAGCTATTTTTCGTGCTTTTCATCAGCAACATGAGCAAAGGTTTACCATTTAGGGGACACTTACTGCCTTACAGATTAAGAAAAAGGGGGAATTGTTTTCACTTTCCCACCTATTTTATTGTCATGGGAAATAGGACTGCACAGAGTAGCATTTCCTTGGGTTAGCAGATCAGGTTATAAACAGACAGGATGCATCAAGAACGTGCCCTCTTTACACTCTCACTGGGCTGCAGTTTTAAGTTGGGGGTTAAGGTGAAGTCTGATATGAATCCCTTACAAGCATTTGTTGTGAGAAAGAGACACTACATCAATTTTCCTGTTTGCATGGGACAGGAAAAGGGGCTTGCATCTCAGGAAAAAACATAGGGTTTAAAGTAAAACTATGCTGGTAACTGTCCTTCCCAAAACAATAAAATGYTTTGCTTAGGCACATTTGCTGCAGCCTCCACCAGCATTATGGAGGTAGCTAGATACACGTGTCAAAGCATGAATTCCTTCTTGTCCATCTCATCTCCACAGTAGAGAYATCAATCTCTATTGCTCACTGGCAGCAGCTATTTGATGTGCCAGGCCAAAATCACACCAGTAAAAACACAGACTCAGTATTAGATTTCGAGGGAAGTGTTGCTGCTGTTGCTGCTATTATACCATTTAATGTTTTGTATTACATTAGTCAATAGYTACCTCTTTATCTGCAGCCTCCTTGTTTTTTTTCATTTTATTATATTTTAGCTGTCAAACAAGATTGAAAGGAAATAAATCCTGGAGCTTGCGTAATGACTTGTTTTCCCTTTTCTGAATGCCCATTCTCTGGTTRAGATGAATGCTTTTTCCTCCCCCCTCGAGAGTTATCATTTCATCTGATAAAATTTAGTTACTCTTGATTCTCTGAGAGTGTTTTCCCAATGCTTCTTGAACTCAGGCAGGCACATGAGTGAGGCTGTCATCAAAATGACAAAACAGAAGSAGCCAAATCACAAGGCAAAAGTAAACAGCACCAAGAAAAGAAAACAGAACTTCCTCCCACTACTCAGAAGCAAAGAAAGGAAATTTGGGGATGAAAAAAATTGTGAACATTCTTGAGAACTCAGATTAATATGGAATATAAATTGCTGGAAATATGGACTATAAATATGGAATATAAATAAAAAAGGATCCATTATTGTCCACCAGGGATAACAATTATCAGCAGGCCATTATCTTCCTAACTTCAGCCTTCCTTCTCTTGCCTTGTTCTAGAATARGCAGGATGGCTGCAGAACGCACACTTATCACCTGAGGTCCATGTTAGTGAAAGGGATCTCGTGCCACCTGTGTTGTGGTATTGCTTGACAMAGACCTACAAGACAAGCAAATATGCAGTGGAGACGTCAGTGACAGACCAACTAATCTGATTTACAGAAAGTGTCTGTGATATAAAAGAGAGAAGTAAGACATCTCATATGGCTGAGGATAAAAAGCCTATAATTGACAGGTGAACCATTGCTCACCTATCAATTGTATTTTTTACTTGAGTTTAAGAAAGTTTATCCCCCAAACTTGCCTTCTACACCTTTCTTAAGCATCTGGTGATTTTATTTGGTTTTTAAGTTACTTACCTACATAGATTCAATTGTTGCCAGTATTAAGCAAAAGRCATGAAGAGCTGAAAGGATGATAGGAAAATATCCCCTGAGAACTGTGCAATTCTGTAATATGAAACTTCCAATGTGTATGCCAGTATATACATGTTCTTACCCTTTGTTACTGCATCCCCAATAAARTATGTGTGTCTGCACACACCCACACTTAACTCCAGACCACAGCATTGATTCTCCAAGCTGCTGTACCAGATGTGGGCCCCACTGGAGGCTGCTCAGATGCGGCATTTTTGCCATCTTCTGCAGGAACATGGTCAAGCCCTAAATAAACAAAGGATCTACCTGAGGTGCACCAAGGGATTTATCTRCCCTCCCTTCCTCTATGTGGGATCAAACTCAAGCATAAATTTTTTCAGTGGAAGGGCAGTTTTGTAGTCTCTGTCCTCTTTGATCATCCAGGTTTTAAAAGAACAACCCATTGGTTCCTTTCCTTTTGAAGTTGTACACAGCAGGATCATTAGCAGTAGATAAGCAGACAGATGCAGTGCTCAGCATTAGGTTCCCACGGTCACCATAACAACATTAAGTAGGGATGCAGAGCTATAACATCACTTAAAATGAGACTGACAAGTGCTGCAGATTTGTGGGCAGGTGACAGCTTTTGTTTGGAGACTGTTCCCTCCAGAGYGAGCCAGGAACCTGGAAAAGGAACAAACAAGAGGCGAGGGCAATCTGTACTTGACAGAATAACTGGAAACTTTCAGCTCTCCTTGTCTACTGGGAAGAAGTTTTGCAGGCCTTCTTAATTAATTGTGCAGCTTCTAGTTCTGGCTAGTCTGCAGCTTCTTCYCTAATTGTCAATCTAGAGAAGCTTCTGTCAATGATTGCCTTTTTTCCTCTCTTCCCTCTGCCACCTCAACTCTATTGACCATGATTAGATGCAAATGTGATGAGTACAATTCAGAATTTGAGAGTCATTTAAGCACAAACACTTGTGTTAGAGCTTCCTTTTCTAAGCATATGATTGGTGGAAAGTGGTCATTGAAAAGTCATTTAAGAAAAGTTTCCTTTTTCTCTAGAAACTAGTTGTTGAAACAGTGTTTCTTTAATTTCTAGGCAAYTATAAATGGATGAATTAACCTTTTTAGCTTATCTGCAACAAGATAACGTCTTGTGGCACTCAAAGTCATAAATCCATTTCAGAGCCAGCTCCTTGACTGTGAAGTGCAATAATCCTTCACATTGGCTGCTTAGTTCTAGACTGTCAGGCAATATAAATGGGTAATCAAGGACCTAGTTAAAACTGCAAAGAAGTTRTTAGCAATATGTATATTATGTTGAACTAAATTTGATTTGAACTAAATTTGAACTGATTCCTAAATTTCTATCCCATTTGAAGATAAACAGTAAGAGATTCCTAAGATGAGCACTGGATGCTTCATGGCAGAAGATGGTAGGAATGGCAGGTGGCAGCACCTGCATGTCACTGGTTCTTGTATGATAGTGTCTAGCCAAGAATCACTTCTACCAAAACAGCATTTCTCAATGCTGTAGGCAGCGTCAACTTTATTTTTAGATTATAACAGTAGAACCTAAGATAGAKATTGGATTAGAATCACCAAAACCTTATGTTTGACGTTGAAGCGAAAGCCCAGTTCCTTGTTCTGATACCTAGTAAAAGCCCATGACACCCAGTAAATGATAGTGAAGCTTCAAACATGCTCTTTTTTCAGAAGCAGACATAATCCTGTACATTTTACTACCTGGTCACCTTGTGTGACTTGCCCAAACTGAAAAAACAACACAAAGTAACAGTCTAGTCAGGTCAGTCTAGTCAGTCTTTTGACAAAGACTTGGAGGTAAGAAGTTTTACATTCAAACAATAGCAGTTTACTTATTCAAACAAAAGAATTTTCTGTCAGGAAGAACAGGACCTTAATTTAAGACTTGCTTACCATGACAGGACTAGCAACATTACACCGAGTTTCTCTAAAGCATTATTTGTGGTGACAACAGGTACAGGCATCAAAAGAGAATCCCACTCGAATGAGTTTTGGTGCTATATAGGATCAAGACACTAGTCTGTCTCAACAGACATTAGTGAAAAATGGCATTTCTTAGAGTTTGGAGAGGTTTAATTCAGAGAAGCCTACAGCCTCCAGGTGGTGCAAAAGCAAGGCTGTGAACGGGTGAATTTAGTGCAAAGCTCCATGTAGAAGGTTCTGCTGCCGCCACATTTTGCCACACTCAATTACTAGCACTTCTTGTCCRTACAATGAAATATATTCATTTGTTTAAGATGTAATAATATTAGCTAAATAAAACACACCTGCAAGATTCAGTGTTAGAATGAAAATTAACAGTGCCACACTGACACAAACCCCTCCATTCCACCAGGTACATGCTTGTTAGAATAATACTAGCTTTGWTTTCCATTGTTCATGCATCTGTACTTTTCCATTGCTTTGAAGATTATAATGAGTGTATTGATTCTCTCATGTCCACACATACAAAACTACAATATAGCTCTGCTGTGAAAAAGTCCTGCATACTAATATTCTGGCTGGTGCATCAAGGGGCTGCTTCTGGACACTGATCACTACTTTCAACTAAAAGAAACTGAGCCTTCCTTTTAGAGTAAATTAGGAGCAGGACAAAGGCTACAAGATCCAGATCAAATAACTCCAGCAATTCTAAAAGCCAGCATTCCATGCTTACACCAAAGCAAACTCAGCTTACCAATTGAGCAATTTTACCTCTATTGCTATTAAAACTTGAAGGAATCAGGAGCCTCAGAGAGAGAATTTCAGAGCAGAATGAAAAAAAAACCACTGTATTTGTGCATCTCAGTACACAACCTTTTATCAGAATAATGTGAAACTGCAAAATGCTTTGGCTCAAAGGCATACAAATTGCAGTAGCATAACCAGCACTGTCCCTAAATATAATGGCTGTTTGTAACTTTAGTGACATGGACCTCATCTGCTTTGTTAGAGGTTTTTTYAAGGTGCATTCTACCACATGTTTGGAAACTTTTGAGAGAGGAAATAATAGTGCATGCTGGCCTTTGCCTTGATGAATATGAAAGTTAAATTCAGGGCCTTTTGATTATTAATTACAGAGTTCATTATAAGCAGCATAATCTGAGAGCAAAACAGTTCAAAGAAGACAGGCAAATGTAAATTCTAAACAGAAAACCTAAGAACCAAAACAAAAATGATGGATAAAAGCTCTAAGAAAGGAAGAAAAAGATCGCAGCAGATGAGTAAAATCCTAGGATTGATTCCCAAGCTGGCTGGGAGTCATGTGTCTTTTGCCATGTTCATGGTGGTGTTCATCGAGTACCTCCAGCACTGCAAGGTAAAAGCCCACCAGACCTTACTGACATAATGGTGTAAAAAAGTAGACTGGCTTCTTGAGTTCTTGAGCACTTGTAGAAGCACTCRAGTTTTGTTAGCACTCCACACCAGGTAAAATGAAACCCCCACARTAGAACAGAATACTTCATGCCTTCATTTGACATGAAGACAATGCTTTTAAAACRTGAATAAATATGCCTTTCATTAACATTTCACATTTATGTATTTCATCAGTAAGTTATATTTGACCCCTTTTCTGATGACTCTGTCTCTACCTTTCACCAGGACCCTTTCAACATTTCTCATTTAAAAAGAACAGGACACAGGTGTGTGTCCACTTGTCCTGTTTCCTGGAGAAATCCTAATCACTTATTAATGATAGCCTAATCACTAATGAGACAGAGTAGAATTTCAGGATTATGTGTTCWTCTTTCACCTCTCTCCCTTCATGGCTCACTGACCATACCTGAATAAAAGAACCTTATAGGCTTGATAGAATGAGCTACATATCTAAGATATGGMTATAGCACTGACCTAGGGAAAAAAGTGAGATTGAGCATCCAGCACACATTGGATGTGAAAATAGGTCTCCCATTTGCACTGTTTTTATCCTATCATCATATCCATCCTGGCATTTTAAAGTCAGTGGCCAGACCTGCATTTTCTGAAGGCACTAGAGTCTGCTACCCAGTATCTGAAAATGTACTTACTAACCTTGTTAGAAGATGAAGATTTCTTCTGGATTCCACTGAGGGTTTGAGTCAGAGTTGTACAGCTGAGATTTCTGACCAAAGGAAGATTCACCAGCTTAATATGGTATCTTCTAGTATACTGCAGTTCAGTGTCTCTTTCCCTTGCATATTCAAGAATTTAATCATCATCTTTATCTGTCAGAGAAATTCAATWAGAGCCTCAGCATGGATCCTTTATCAGATTTTCGAGCTAAACTCAATGTAAGATGTCATCTATTCACTGTGGCTAGTGAACTTGTATCAGTTTGCTTTCAGGATTGCTATGGGCAGACATATGAAAACACTATTGTGGCAGCACCTCTGGGATAATATAATTCGTTAAAATTGGAAAATTTCGGTGCAAGAGGAATTACAGTTGGCGAGAGGAGTGAGAATATGTGGGAGTAACAGCCCTGCAGACATCAAGGTCGGAGAGAAAGAGCAAGGAGCTGCTTCTGATTGAGCAGGTTGGTTGGCAGGACTTGTGACCCCTGGAGGGACTCATGCTGGAGCAGTTTGTTAAGAACTGCAGCCCATGGGAAASACTCACACTGAAGAAATTCACAGAGAACTGTCTTCCATGGGAGGGACCCCATCCTGGATCATGGGGAAAGTTGTGAGGACTCCTTCCCCTGAGGAAGGTGCAGCAGAGAAAACATGATGAAGTCTTTCAYGGCCCCCATTTCCCATCCCGTTGTGCTGCTCATGAGGAAGGAGGTAGAGAAAAGAAGGAGTTAAGCCTGGGAAGAAGGGAGGGGTGAGAGAAAGGTGTATTAATATGTCCTTTTTTTTCCTCATGATCCTATACTGATGTGATTGGTAGTAAATTAAACTAATTTCACCAAATCAAGCCTGCTTTACCTCTTGCAGTAATTGGTGAGTGATTCCTCCCTGTTGTTCCTCAACCCACGAGCCTCCAATTATGTTTTCTTCTCCCCCTATCCAGCTGRGGRGGGGAGTCATAGGGCAGSTGTGGTGAGGACCTGGATYCTGCCAGTACCAACCCACCACATTTCTTTACTTTGCCATCAACACAAAAGAATTTTGAAATTGAAGTGTATTGAGCTACTTGAATTTTAAAAATTGTTTTGCTAGCTAAAATGTCAAGGCTGACAYTGACACATGCACACTCTTCATTAAGAGGGAGAAAATGCATTTGAACAGAAGGGAAAGCAGATCAGACTTTGCAATACTTTCCAAAATACCATACACTTGTCTCTGCTAGATGAGCTTTTATCAAGATCTTCCCAAAACACATTTAACAGCATTTTTCTCCTCTTGCCTGCTTTGATCAGTTGTGAGGAAATTAAAAAGGCCGTCACTGTTCAGCCTTAGCACCAGAATCCTATTGAGATGGATAGTGCAATTAACACCTCTGAAAACATTTGCTTGACCATTCAAGCAGTTCAGAATATCATCTTTCTCCATGTAAACTTTTTTTATAGTTGGCATTTATAAATATCAGTAAATGTCAGAGACATTAAGTAGAAAAATTGTTCTAATTTTCAAAATGCAACCTCTAGAGAATTCTTTTCCTAACAGGACCACATAACTTTTCACTGTCCTGGCCTGAGCTGGAAACTTAAATATCATTAATCTGCAGGGAGAAAGATTGCATCCAAGTTTTGACTTTCAAAGCATATTAGCTTAACAAATGAATCCTGTCCAGTTCTGGGCCCTTCAGTTAAGAAAGGACATTGAGGTGCTCGAGGGTGTCCAGAGAAGGGCAATGGAGCTGGTGAAGGGTCTGGAACTTATACAGATTCCCTTTTCTGAGCTTTTTTTATAGTTTTCATAGTTCACCCAGACAGACTTTTTAATTTTGCAGTTCCATGAGATCAACATTAACTGTTGCAGAGATCTCTTTGACTTTATGCTGCAGTTTGTAAGATGCAGCAATAATGCTTATTTTCCARCCAAAGAAAGAAGACCAAACAGACACTTTTTTTCCCAGACACTTAGAAAYAGAATGARGATGGGCTCAAACAGTTCCCTCAAYAGTGATAAYAGAAACCTGTTGAGCACCAGATCAYATGCCAGARCAAGCACTGTTACCAGCTTTATGTTAGTCCTCCTTTTCACTCTGGATAGGAGTAAAAACTCAAATAATCACCTTATATGTTAGTGAGATATACATCATTCCTCCAGTCCCATTTTTCCTCTATGAGTATCAAATCCTCTCATGCAAAGAGGAAATAAGGACTTTGGAGTAGGCAAGAAGATACCTGCACTCTAGTTTCCCCTGCAATACAATTTGAAACACCTGGAAGGTTTGTCTTTACTAAAACAGATTTTGCTGTATTTCTGTTTTCCCATGTAAAAAAAATCAATACTTTTGTATTCAGTATTCTGTATTACAAAGATAGATATCCTACTTCTTGTTAACACAGTTAATATTTGTATTCCACTAGCAACTTGTGATAGGTCCTATGATCATGAAGAGAAAAAAACAAATAGGGCATTTATATTTCTTGTTAAGACAGTTAAAAATCGTTAATATATTCCTTCTATTACATCAAGGAAACCATAACACAGCAACATACCATAACAACAGCCCAACACAGAATGTACCTGCTAGAGATCATGGATTCAAAAGCTTTTATAGCTCAGTTATGCATTATGTGATAAATAACTTCCCCTTCCAGCTTAATCAAGATTAAGTGCTCAGATCACAAATAGTCTATTCTCACATTACTGAAAACAATTATACAGGTATAAAGAAATTTCAAATAAGATTATGTAGCTGAAAGAAGGAATCAGCATTGATCCACATAAGGTTCAAGTTCTGCAGCTCTGTAGTAGAAGGCAGTTAATATTCAGTGATCACATAAAACATCTGTAGAGTTAGAAGTGAGCCTGAATGCATCAGCTTCTGGGGGGGGG
>NW_026623324.1:1744071-1746074 GCF_030028575.1 Malurus melanocephalus | reverse complement strand
TGTTGTGTTTTTTCTAGCAATTAACAAGAGTTTCTCTACTTTCCATGAGAAATCCCTGTCTGAGTTTCATTATCATTATTTCTCAGCATATTCCTAACACATCTTCAGCATAAAATACCCAGCCAGCCATGGTCCAGAAACAGATTTTCAAGGAATAGCTCCTCTGGCAGCTCAGCCTGTTTTTCAGCAGCTCTTTTCAGGCTGAAGSTCCAGCCTGTCTCAACCCTTGCCAGACCTTATTCCATTTGTTTCCTTCTATCTTCCAGTCTCTGCAGTCAGATGATCACAAAAGCAACCACGGATGACTTCTGMTGAAGCAGAAATTGTAATGAGCGTATTCCTACTCTGAGGATCATACACTTTGGTAGTAAACATTCATACAGATGCATTAGGTCCAGAGTGTGTTCTGTGGAAACAYGGAGCTGATTGTTATTCTTTAAATTAAACTTTACTTCAGGGAGTGTCACTGTTATGAAGGAATACATTATACTGCAGGTGCAATACTTACTCAATGTGTTTTTTCCWAAAGAAGAATGAATCCCTTACTTAGAAAGTATCAGTTTGGTTTTCTTGTAGCCTTTCTATCAAATATTTTATTTAAAAGCATCRTGAAACTGGCATTATCATGCTATCTTGCAATCAGTACTGTATTTTGTAAACCATACTTTCATAATTAAGCAGTGTCAGATGTTTAACATGTTCATCCTCTGTGACTTACAATTTGAAGTCTTTTCCAGTGTGGGACAGGGTGGATTGTGGAGCTTGTCCTTTCCTCTCACAAGTATATCTTATGTCCTTTCCTCTCACAAGTATATCTTATGGCATGATCAAACCTAAGAACAGGGCACATTCCAAAACCAGCTAAAATTGGTCTGTGCTTGAGGGGTGCTTTACTGTGATTACAATATATATGATACCATAAAAAAACCTTATGTTTCAATGAGAGAGCTGAGGTATCATGGGGCACTGCCCTATTGCTCAYCAGCACTGGAGCAAGGTACCCCTGCATGCTTTGGGCAATGCCACACTCTGCTTAGGTCTCTAATTTACCAGTTTCTCACTGGATTCTCACCAGGAATCCTTTTTGTGCTACATGGAAGGGAAAATGGGCCAAGATCACGTTGCTGACAGTAGACCAAGAAAAAGAAAGGACTAGATTCCAAWTTCATTGCTCTGATGTTAGGTTGTCACATAATTACAGAACTTCATTTCCTGCCTATAAATTGAAAAGCTCATTGCAATRCATTTTTGAGAGCATAATCACATACCCATGTAATTCAATCCTTACTGTATTTTATACTGTGCGTTTAATGAGTTGCATTAGAAAACAAATTTGATGGTTGTTAGTTGTTAACRCATTTAGGGAATAAAATCAAGTTTAAAACCATTGCTGAAGTATTTGACACAAACATCAAAGGCAAATCTAATACGAATCTCTTCTATGTACCCTGTTCTGCAGTTCCTTATTGCCTCTTTGGGTAGGAGAGGGAGCATTAACAATTTACCCATACTGACAACAGCTTCTAACAGAGTTGTGCACCTCTGATAAATAATGTTTTGTATGCACCTCATTAAATATGTGGCAGGGGGAGTGGGTGTTTAGGGAGGCAAAAAAAAACCTCTTCTCCATGGAATCTGTTGGGCATAGTTCCAAGTATGGCTTTGTCTTCATTTTGCCCAGAAGAGCAGGGACTGACTGAGGTACTCTGTGCACCCAAACCCTTATCYGCAGGTGTTCTGGGTCTATGGACTGTGCAACCTAAGGCCATGAAGTTCTACCCACCACTATTTAAATTCCAAARAACAAACATGCTGCCTGTGGTCTGACAAGCTGTTAAAAAACCAACCCTTTGTAGCAAAACAGTTTAACAGAAGTAAAATATATATCCATGCAAGAATATTTATTCCTTATGCCTGAGTATATGCAGTTGCCTTCCTCAAACCTTGTGAGACCAGTTTTTCTATTCACACAGTGTCAAAATTCCTTTTAATTCCTTCCTGCT
>NW_026623324.1:1734253-1743411 GCF_030028575.1 Malurus melanocephalus | reverse complement strand
AAAACAGTTTAACAGAAGTAAAATATATATCCATGCAAGAATATTTATTCCTTATGCCTGAGTATATGCAGTTGCCTTCCTCAAACCTTGTGAGACCAGTTTTTCTATTCACACAGTGTCAAAATTCCTTTTAATTCCTTCCTGCTGTGCAAGGGAAGTGTAATGACTACTAGAGGAGCCTGAACCTCTGCATCTTACACAGTCTAGTCAGGTAAAACTTACTTCTTCCCTTTCTAGTTCCCTCACAGTTTTGACCTRTTGTCTTCTCTTGTTCCATGTGATTTTTTAGGCATGTTCTTCACTGTTCTTCACATCTCCTTTTTATCTCTGGTATGACTGACATAAAATGGTAGMGTCTGAAGAAACTTAGCAGGAGTGACTGGCAGGCTTCAAGCATGCYCATGGGAAGATATTTTGCATAAATCTATTCACACAATGCCTATAAAATATTAGGTGGAAAATTCAGAGAATAAGAAAGAGGTCAGTTATCTTGATACAATTTGCTTCTTCATCACAAAACCAATTATGTCTTGTTCCTAGATCTGTGCAATTATTTGTAACCTGGACCATAATTAGAGCTTTATGAAAGACAAAAGAAAAAAGCAAACCATAATGCTTTAGGCAGCATAAGCAATGACACTACAGATGAGATTAGGTCTCAGAGATCTATGCAAACACTTTCTATGAATTTCACAGCCTAACACTTCCAGATGCACAATTGTCTTTCTGACAAAACACAATSTCCCTGGTGAAAGCAAGATTTCACTTAATGATATTTAAAAAAAATCCCAAACCTCATTATTAAAAAAAAAAATCTATAAAACAAGTAATATTTATTCAAAAGGCAGCTTGAGAAGTTGTTTATTCTGATTATTTTAAAATTTGATACCTTTAAGTCATGATTACAATTAGTGTAGGAACCTTGCAATAATAAGATTGTGTAGGAAACAGGGATTCGTAACGAAGTATTAGTTTCAACTGATAATTGCTGTGAGTCACTTCTTTTCACATCCAGCCTCTCGCCAGTGTGTTCYTAATATGCAAAATCCAAGAAGCAAAGTTTATTCTGTATATTTTGAACAGGCAAAACAGGGAAAGTCAACCACAGTTCCCCACAGACTGACCTATATTGCGCCAGCTACCAAGCTTTGGGAGAAGAGGAAACAGGGAATTGTTCCAGACTACCAGAYCAAAGCAGAGGAAGAGATTACATGTGGGGGCAGGCTGAAGGACTCACACCAGTGATTATTCATTCTATGCTCACCAGTTGTCAGCAACTAGCAGCTTCCTGAAGCATAGTTCTGCCAATCTGAAGAGGGACTCAGAGCTGACATCTCCCATCAGAGGTCACACTGCACCTCTTCCAACAGCATAGCAGGTAGCACCTTGTTCTTTCCATAGCTACCTGCAGAAGACCCAGGTAAGGGCTTTTTTTGGGGTTCACTCTCTCCCAGGGTGCCTGGGACACAGATATCCACGCCTCCCACCACCTAGACCCAAATAAGAGGCCAGAAATTAGCACCACTGACACTAGACGAAGAGTGGGTGGAATTTCATACCAGCAGGTGATCTCTGGACCTCCTTTTTGTTCRTATGAGGGACATAGGGAGTTTTGTTTAAAGATCCCTCACCCTTCCCAAGCAAGCCTGCAAATTTGGGCARGAGGAGGAAGCAGGTTCCTTTTAACCTCTTACAGGTTGCTACGGGGGAAGAAAAGGGTGCTTGTCCCCCCYCACATGTCATGAGCTGTTAATGTAATTGTGTTCTGATGTCTAAGGATAAAGGATGCAGAAAGGAGGGGAAGTCTCTGTGGGCTGGTGAGGCTGATATAGCAATATAGCATTGTGCTTAGCTACTCCCATTTTTTAAAGAATGTTGCAAAATCAAATGCGTGCAAAGAACTGTTGTGAAGTGATTCAAAGGCTGAAGCAAGTTCCTCATAGGGAAAGGCTCTAAAATGTAGCTCATTTATTTTGTCAAGAATGAGCCTAGGAATATTGACTACAGTACATAGCTGTCTGCAGGGACAAAGAAAAAAAACAGAATCAATTATCTCTGTGATCCAGAACTACAAAAAAATTCAAATGAGAAAGCTCATTTTAACTTTGCAAGAAATGTAATTTTCAAGAAACCACCCACAAAGCAAATTAATGTATTCATTTTTCAGTTTTTACCTTCGTTATTTCAGAGGTTATATCTTGGTAGCACTTCCSTTTTTTTTCTCATAATATAAGAATCATTATACCTCTGTGCTATCAGTAAAAATTATTATCCTAAAATTATTCATATGAGAATATATATTTAGYAAACACAGAAAAAAATGAGGCAAGAATGTGAGTCTGGTTGCTTGACTATTAATTATGACTTTGGCAGACACCCAAATTTTAGTGTCTTTTTTTAGAAAGGACCATGAGTTTATAAAGACATTTTGGGACTAAGAGGCAGGGCAGGGCTAGAAATAAGCTCCTTCTCAGAGGAAATAGAGGCAAAGTCATGTACTTTCTGGTTTGGATGCTAATCAATTTATGGGAGATTCCTAGAGAGTCTAATAAAAAAGTTAATGGGTTTTCTCCATGGCAGATCTCCTTAGAAAGTCTACAGAATATCCATGGGGAACTTAAATCATCCTTCCAATTGCATTTTTTAATTGATGTTCTTGAAATATCTCRGTAGAGAAGGTATTCTGTATTAAATTCTATAGTTACGACAATAGTTTTTCAAGCAGTACTGTTTTAATCTTTATTAAACCTAGTAGAGACTCTTCCAAGAARGTTTAACTGTAGCTGAAATCGTGTCAGCTTTTGCATAATTTTACATAATTTCATCTTCTTCATGACATGAGGAACCAGCAGCTAGGCCTCCCTCTCTCTGGGTCAGTGTGCTGTCCTTTGTGGCACAGGTAGCACTGGKTGGTGACGTGCCTCAGCTGAGCAGGTCCCTGGCCATCCGCCCTGCCAGGCTGAGGACACACTGGATGGAATGTGGTGCAGATCTCTTCCACAGCACATGACGCTGTGTGTCTGTCTTTGAAATGAAGCCATGTRTGTGTATGGATGTGGCTTGGCTATTTGGAAAATCTGGGAGATCCCCAGATCAGAAATGGCCTTTGCAACTCCCCTGTCTAACTTCGACCTAAGGATCTGTACATACAGGTCCTTTCCTACCTTCACATGAGATTTTCTGTGGTACTTTGCAGGGACCATGTTCAATGAGCATGGTTTTTTGATGTCTTAGCTCCTCCCTGACTTCTAAATCCACCAAACTGCATCCAGGTGGATGTACTGGCCAGAGAGCATAGCTGTCATCTCAGCAGGGCTGYTGCTCCCAGCAAGGTACCARCTCTATTGATRTTCATCTTGGCATGGTGCTGCTCCTAGGAACTGCCACAGAGAGACAGAGCTAAAACCACTGGAACTGTCCATGCCACTCCAAGGCATGTCCTTGGTCTGTCTTTCTGTGTTCTGTTTGGCCAACAACCTGGCTCATAACCTGTTGAACTAAATCACTAAAATAGTATCTAGGGGAAATAACAGCCCAGCTCTTGCTTCTGGGGGTGTTTTACCTGTATAGAGGATGGCCTTCGATGGCTTGTGAGAAAATGAGAACAAGAAAGGTGGAAGCATATGTGCAATTCTATTAGAATCTAAAAGAAAGCAGTGGTGGAAAGGAGGAAAGCATCCACACTCTCTGAAGCCTGGGATTTTGTTACATCTTTTTCTGTGCTCCTATATTCAGCAATAGCATTGTCCATTCAGTTCTAAACTTCATGCCACAGTACTTGCCCCAGTGACTTCCTGCAGCAGCACAATCCAACAGCTAATGAAAGTCTGCATAAAGAAACATCAAATTAAAAAAAAAACATTTTTGGCCATTTTTGGAGGGCCATGACTGCATGGCAGGCTCACAAGGGCCACAGGCTGATGTTTTTAATCTTGAATCTATAACTACAAAGTTGTAGGTGTCTTTTAGTGGGAGACGACTAAGACAGTTTCTGGCATTTGGTTCTGTAACACACAACCTGGTGACTGAAGGGAGGGCCCCCTCAGCCCGAGCTCTGAGCAGCTTGCATCTCTCTCAGTCTGTTTTTACCAAAGAGGGCAGGASATGTTTTTACCTCTGTGCCTCTCTGCCCTGTGGTCACCATTGTCCCCATCGACCAAGTTGTGTCAGGAGAGTAAAGATGATTAGTGAAGCAAATTCTCCCTTTTTACCTCACAATGAAGTTCTGGATGTAGGCATGTTTCTATAGTAACAACAATGTCTTCAGAGGAATTTGTTAGTTTATCTCCTGGATTAATTATTTGGAGTCTTACAATGTTTGGAATTTAAAACATCATTCTTCACAGAAAACAGATTGTTGCTTCGCTTATGAAGAATAACCAAAATTAAAGAACATACTGACTGACAGTTAATATTGCTAAATTAGGATATTTTTACAATTTTATAGTGCCAAAAAACACCCCAAACCAGCCCCTCCCCRCCCCAAAATAACGAAGCATGTGATGAATATCTGTGAAATATGCTGAAAGGAATAGATGGAGGAAGCTGTCTTTTTATTTGGTAGAGCAGGGCAACATCTCATGACAAGAAGCATGCAAAGGTGTTTTTTCTAAAACACAATCTTTTCAGTTCATAATYAAATCATTCTGTACACTCCAGAATACCATCTAGGATCTCTTTCATAGAATGCAGGTTTTGACAAACATTTTTCTTGTTTGCAAGCCTTTRTACAAATGCTTTGGGGCCAGTATTTTTATGCCAATGTGATAGAAAAACTGCTTGAATTTCCAGAAACACTTGGACATTCTTTTGCATTGCCCTGACAACAGAAAAGCAACAAATGCAGTTCCTTCATGCTGTCTCTTTGCAAGGGGTCCTCCATCAGATGGATCAGTGTATTTCAGTCAGTCTTCGCAATGTGCTTAAATTCGTTTGTGGAGAACAGGATCTCAAATTCTTCCCATTTTAAAAGATTTTATTTTCTAAATGTTATCTCCATGCCTTTTCTTCCTGTCCAAACAGATCTTTAGGGCAGAACACATACTAAACCATCCTACTTTCAGGTGAGTTTTATGGGTCAGTATAGGTTACCTACCCAGAATATATGAGTTYGATGTAAGTGACATCCTGTGCCCTTGCAGGGCAAGGTCTGGTGRACTCCTGGGTTTCTGTAGACAGGCCCTTCTATTCTAAAATATGTGGGAGACTACTATTCTGGGCTTTATTTCTTTATTTTAAAAACTGTCCCCAATTTGGATATGGTCTTGGACATCCTGCTCTTGCAAAAGCCTTGTTGAGCAGGAGGCTAGACTAGATGATCCCTAGAGGCGCCTTCCAACCTCAACCATTCTGTGATTATCTCTTGCCTTGCCTGCAACTTTCTGCAGAATTACTCCCACACATCTCAGAGGCGTAAGACCAGGCCAAGAGTTCTTGTTACACATACTCATTTTGTGCAGTGCTGGCCACAGGGGACAGTAGCTTGTCAGCTTGTGGGAAGCAAGGAGAGACACAGAGATACTGCACAGGATGTGCAGAAGTCACCAGGGAAAGCACAATTCTCATTACCTGGGAAGAGGTAACACCCAGCAGGCTGCCAAGTGAGCAGCAGAGCTCTGGCAGATGTGCTGTGGCTGTTGTGGGACATCATGGCTGCACTCCAGGTGGCTCTGGAGCTGTTGTGCTGCTTTCTGCTCCAACAGGGATCTGAAACRGATAGAGCATTGTTAAATCCTCAYTGGGAGAATTTAGGAGATCTGCCARTAGACTACAGAATCCTCTGATATCCTAGATTCTCCTAAAACACTATTGAGCTGCTCTTAGTCTCCAGTTTTCAGTATCACATAGCTGTTGACTTATTAAAATAGATACATACATAGATAAACTTACTCATTTTTACCAACTTGGAAAATGTATCACCAAATKGTTGGATAAAAACTGTAAATAAGCATTAGTAATGGAATATTAACCTTTTCACTACTGCTAATCAAGTGCATTAAACTTACAAAGAAACCAAGGTGTAGTTTCTGAACAGAGACAACAATAATGCCTGAACACAGAGAGAACCTGAACTGTGGCAAAGGAGCAGCAACAAGTACAAAACACTCCATTCTGTGTTTGTGAATTTCTGTGGTTTGTACTCTGTAAATTCTTTCACTTGTGTTCTGACAGTAGTATCAATCTGGGCAAGTGAAAATTGTCATAATAAATGTTCAGAGACAAGTAACCTGGGAAGTNTGGTATCTCCCATGTTTTAAGATCACACACTTTGTTAACAATTTATTAACTATATGGCTGAGAGTTTGCTGTTTCATAGAATAAAGTCTAGTGGAATTTGTAACAAATAGAGCTTTTCTGAGTTACAAATGTTTAGGTTTTTGTCAATGCTAGGAACATACTGGCCTGACTGTGAGAAGCTTGAAGTAAAAAAAAAAAAAAAAAAAAAAATTAGTTCTATTCAGGGGAGGAACACCTGTGGATATGACAGATGTCTATGTCATGGCTCCTCCGCATGGAGTCAAATAACTCTGCAGAGGTGACTTTGCAGCCTAACAACCTTGGGAATAACTGTAAGAGAACTTGGAACTATTTGTCTTTGCTTTATGTATTTTTCTCCTCAGGGTTTTCAAGATCATGCTCAGAAACTGAYAATCACATTTATATCACCTCACAGAAACATAATTTCTGCCATGATTTTGATTATTACTTCCAAATATGCCAAACGCCCTACATGCTACTTGTTTCTAAACTAGCAATGTGCAAAATTTTGGTCTATTTTAATGCACCTGTTTGGTATTTCAGCCTAGGTTCATAGTAACTGAAAACTTATGAAAATTGAAACCGGTTGAAAACTGGAATGAAGGCTGAAGCCTACAGTGTCCATCTGTTTCTTCAAACAATGTGAGTATGACCTAAGACTTTGGATAGTCCAACTTCAACATCCTTTGTGTTGGACTCTATAAAATAAGATAAAGAATTATATTTTATCTCAGCTGAACTGGAATACATGTGARAATTTCTTCTCTCCTAAAAAAAAGGCACTGTAGAAGGTGTGCATTTTTCTGTATGTAAGAAACATCACTATACCTGYATTTCTCTTACAATAATAAAATGTATGGACAGGTTCTCAACAACCATTAGTAATACGGTGTTCATAGTGATATGGATAGAAATCTTGCAGAATAGACAGAGATCAGATTTTTTTCTGAGAAAACAGTCTATTTTCATTTGAAATAACTTACTTGCTCTTACTAGGATTCAAAAGAGTATTTAAGTACTTAATTTTCAATATATATGATCTCTATCTTACCTGTCAAGTTTTCCTTACTGCTGGAAACAAAACCAGTGCACTCCTAGTGGCTGGACAGCGATTAGGTGGGCAAACCCAGACAAATCCTAATAATACCTTTTAAAATGCCTTTACATATTTCTGTGGGGTGACTCAGAATTGATGCAGTAAGCATCTTTTTATGTAGTGTCCCCTCTTCTGCCTAGGCTGAATGCTGGTTTCTTCTGCCAGGAGAGTCCTGCTTTTCAGCACTTTTCTTCTACAAGTCCATTTGCAACTTTGTGAAAAGTTATGGGTTTTTTCTCCACAAGACTATCCAAGCTGAGTGTTGGGTCAAGCAAGCTCCTTGGAAGGGTATCTCAGCTGCTCTCTGAATAGTGAACATCCCAGCCCACTTTCCCCTGAAATTTATTGGAATATAGCTTTGAGTCTAACTGAATATTTATCAGCCTCTGAAGGCTGATCATTAAGCTAAACTGTTTTGTCTATTTTAAGGTATTAGAAAGCAAAACACTGGGATTTTTAAGCTGTGAAACAAACCAGTTCCAAAGTGTATAACCAGCTCAAGTGTTTTGAACTGTCAACATCACATGCAAAATAAAGGGCTATGTTGCCTTTCTGTTAGTGGTGTCATTTTAATATAACTCTTCTTTGTCACAGGATTTTTCATGAAAACAGCCTTTTACTCAAATAGCATTATCTGAGGGAGGATGAAGTTAAAGAGCGGTGACAGGGTGAAGAAAAAAATTTTTAAAAGTCTTATTATCAAAAGGAGTCTTGTGTGACTCATTCAGTTATTTCATACCAGTATAAGCCCTTACTTGCACCACATTTTCATTGATTTTYATCATATGAAAATAATGCTTAATTTTGAGTGTAATGTGTACTGTATTAAGACAGAAAGATATTTAAAGGTATAATGACAATCATCTGCCTATAGCACAGAATATTATACCTGGATGAATTTTATTGCCTTCCTTCAGGACCAGGAATTTGGAGACACTATAATCCTCCAAGCAAGAAATAGAATAGATGAAGCAGTTGACTGGCATATCCTGGACAGTGAGGTTTTACTTTTTGATTAAGCACAATTTAATTAATTTTTGGATTGCTTGTGTGTCAGTGGCTGCTTGGTATGGTGAGGGGAGATGTTGCACTTAAAATTGTTATACACCAGAGAGTATAATAGGGGGTTGGAAAGAAAAGGGTTTGGAAATTAAGAAGTGAGAGTGACTATTCCTTTTGCAGCTTTACCATGGTGTGCTTACCATGTTGTGGGTGGAGGCACGTGTTCAGAGGCAGCGCTCTGCACAGGACCTTCCTCCTTCAGATCATGGGATGAAGCTGCTTGCGGAGGGAATCAAGGCTRTACAAGGAAAAGGGCTAAACCAACTCCTGTGCCTGTTGTATGAACTGGAAAGTATCAGCAGATGAGTCAGAAAGGATGAGCCCATGGCTCAAGCAGATTAATGCCACACAGGATCCAGTTTTCCTGACCCTGCTTCAGCCTCAGATGACTCTGTGAAGTGCTAGAAGTCACCTACTGTAACTTTGCACTAATAAAGGGCGTTTGATGAGATCCAGGGCTGAATTTGTTCGAGCACTGGACTGCAAAGGGTGTTTGCACCCACTGCAATGACTGGTCTCAAAAACCCAGGCTAGTCCTACGACCCAGCTGCTCCTTCCAGCTGGGGCACTTAACAGTGGGTATCAGTGTGCAGAGGTCCCTTTGTRTCCAGGATTGCCCTTCCACCTGTTTCATCAGGCTAACATTATGAACATTCAAATCATAGAGCTTATGGGGTAGAGATCTCTAATGTCACAAAAATATGAGTTTCCACTTTGAAGGCACTGATGTGTGCAGTATGGA
>NW_026623324.1:1723328-1733792 GCF_030028575.1 Malurus melanocephalus | reverse complement strand
TGGTAATTATCTTATTTTAAGGACAAGCAAACAGTGGAAGATGTGAAAGCTGTCTAAAAACCTGATTAAGGAGATGGATTTCACATCTCCTTACTTATCTCTTTGGACCTAAGTATCTAATGTAACATTGTAACAGAACATTGTAATTCTGCTTTAATTAAAAAAATAATATTCATATGAGAAAAAAAATGAACTGTAAATACAAAAAAATTGAGTCCAAGATGATGATACTGATAACATTATTTTTGTAATAACCACAATATATTTATGAAATGTTTTTGTTAGACCACAACAGTCCTCTGTTTCAAATCACTGAACAGTTTCAGGCAAGACTCACTTGACTAGTTCAGTGCTGTTGAAACTAACTTAAATGCACAAAGTCTATACTGTTGAAGAATGCACAAACAAAGGGACAGAGCTTTAAAATCTACATATATTGTAGTTCTACCACTTATGAAAGATGTATCAGTAATATTCATTCATGGGAAGAGCAGAAATCTGAGATACAGCATTGATTTCTCTTCAGACTGTTCACAAAAGCTGGGAATTATATTATGATTTTAAAGTAAATTTCAAATGCAAGCACTTGCATTCAACAAACACTTAAAAAAATTGTTTCTCCTATAGCTACATGATATAATATAACATATATAATATAATTATATATATTATATTTTGGTATCATATTAACCAAAATCTTTACAGACTTTTGGCTAATTCTCATTATCTTTTTGTTTTGGAAGGTGCAGGTTCACCAGGCAACCAGGTCTTTTGTGYTGCAAACAATTAATGTTCCTGGAAATTAATGCATTATATATGTTGTTTCTGTATTTCAAGTTCATGCAGTACCTTGGTTGTCCATTCAATGTATGTTTGATAATCTTTTGAGAGAAAATCTGCAGTATAACCCAAGTTCTCACTTCAGCAGCAGTTTAACTTCTCTGAACATCCAARTATCACCAGCCTGTCTGGACTACCCCACATTTCCGGGGGGCAACCTCCTATGATATGTACATTGCAGGAGCAGGTAACATTACAATGTTTGGGCCCTACTGCAGCAAATTTATGTAAAAGACTGTACAGTGGACCTGTAATTGTGACTAAAGGGGAGAGATTTTTCCAGATACATCCATTTCACTATAAGCACATCTGGAATTTGATTGTACCAAACACAAAAATCCCAGAGAAAACAGATTGTAGCTGATCACRACTGGCAAGCAAAGGATCATAGTCACTGCAAAGAGAGTGCTCTCATGGATGGCTACTACAATAAAACCATGGCAATCTCCGAAAGGAGAATGTGAAAAGCCATTTTGACTTTCATGGAGGTGCTGGCCAAAAAAAAAACAAACTACAAAACATCTCAGAAAACACAAAACCAGCAAGAAGACAGCAACCAACACAGCACAACACCTCAGCTATAGCAGAGCAGCACTCACTGTATTTTCAGCTCAGGCAACAACTGCAGCGTAACATTTACCAGAGAAACTCTGTGTCTGAGGGAAAACTAAAGCACAGAAGTGGCACATTTTTCCACACATTGATAGGGAAGCTAGGCTTTCCAGGAGGTTTTGGCCAAGGCTGTGCTGAGTAAGTAGTCCAGCCACTAGGTTTTATTTGCTCCCTCGCCCCCAGTTCAGGGTCCTGAAGTGTAAGATACAAAATAATAAGATTTCACAGTGCTTCCTGGCAGGCAGACTTGACTCCACTGGTCAGGTTTCTCTACAAGACATCACAGACTTACGCTGAACTAGTTTGTGTTGGCTTGAGCTCTTCTGCAAAGCTCTCCAAAAATCATGTGGGTTTAGATKAAYACACTTTGCTCTCTCATAGCAGCTATATATAGCTGCTGAATGCTAGAGGCAAGAGTAGTACAAAGGAGGCTGAAGATCTGAAATATGGCAGGCAATGACTTCCTCTGGTAGAGATTAGAGCCAATTTGCACAGAAACACTCTATCTGAACAGTATTTATTTGTGCACTGTAGGTGTTAATACAACTCAGAGCCATCTCCACAAGCTTCATGAAAGTCTTTGCAGAGAGCTACTCCTAGAAATCTTCTTACTCTCTCAAAGCAATTCCCAGTAGTTTCCATGGGAGATCCAAAGTGATATCATGGGAGGTCACAGACCCATTAAAATTTGCAAATGGAAACCGTAGCTTCCCATTAATGAAACACTTCTACAGAGATGCCCAGTAAATTTAGACGAAGTTCAGTGTATTCAAGCCTGATCAGAGATCACAGAAAGTGAGAATAGTCACTATTTTTAAATCAATTGCAGCTTTTGTGGGTTAGGTGCAATTTCCAGAGCAATCCCATCAATTCTGCAGATAACCATTCTGCAAGACATGAATATAAATTGTGTGATATCAAAGAGAGAGAAAAAGCCAATTCCCTTTGAGTTCACATGATTGCAAGTGAAAGACAGCAAGAAACACCAGGGAGTCGCTTTTAACAGAAGCACAGATAGCAGGTGTTTAATTAGCCTCGGATCGTAGTATCTGACTGAAAATGTGTAATGCATAGGGAGCACTTCCGYAAGAGACAAAGCTGACAATCTGTGCTTTCAAAAAACTTTCTTTCAGAAAATACTTATGTATGTAAAGAAATTATCCTGGCCACAAATAATCACAAATTGACTGCTGCAGACCTGTATAAAGGATAACCTGGGGTATAAAACTTCTTAAAATATACATTCATTGAGGCTGTAGTTTGTATATGGCAGGAAAAACTTTTCTGCCAGACCTTGCCACATCAGAGATGTGCAATTTACATCTAATTACATCTAATTAAAACAACCTACAGTAATCTTTTGAGTTGTTTGGGTGTATTTTCCTTCCATCTGACTAAGATGTAGCACATGTCATGTGTAGGACCTATACTAGCACATTTTGGGGACAATTTTATAGAGCTATATTAACTGCTATGGGTTTTGAAGTTGCTTGACCTTTTGTGCCAAGATGAGAGTGATGGGTTGATCACAGGAAGGCACTGGTGTCAGGTAGAGTTAAATGTATATAAGTAATCCCATTTCTATACAAATGAGACACCAGTTAGGGGACACACTTGCATTACTTCTTTATCCAGTTATTACAGAATTTACTTGCATGTTTCAGGGGATTTCTGCTCAGCCTCCAGCCTGCAGGAGAACTAACAAACTCAGATTTTCATCTGTATGTTATTTATTTGCATACATAGCTTCAGAAGAGACTGTAAACAAGAGGTCTTTATGATCCAGATTTCTGAAAATGTTACTTGATGAAGCTTACAAATTTACTTACAACTTCTGTACTAAAGCTCCCCCTGGCCCCCAGTGTTTCTCATGAATCCCTGAAATGAAGGTTTTGAAGGTATAGTGAACACTCCAGCCAGAAGGATGACAGCTTAGCTTAGTCAGAAGTGCACCTGATTTATGATGTTTGAACAAGATCAGAAAATAAAGGACGTCCTTTGGAGACTGCTTTCAGCTGGAGAGATAAATGATTTTTATACTTGGATGTTGCTGTTTACCTTATTCATTATGTCATTAGTTCAGCAACTTAATATTTCTTTGAACAAACATGAGATAAGAGGATTTCAGAGTTGCTTCACATCTGTAGATTACAGACTAAATTGCAGAAGTCGTCAGACTTCAAACTGGTCAGGGAATACAGAGGTGTGATAGTTTATCACTAGAGCACTGAAGATTTCTTTTTTTGTGTGTGAGCTTTTCTCCCTAAGTATTCAAATCTCCTTCTTATTCACATACCTGTGRACCATGATCAAGTCAYCTCTTAACCTTCAACTGCAGTAAGTAAATATATTAAATTTTATTTTTTTTCCTCCCATTTTAACATCTTTCTTGAACTCTTTTACACAAAGCATTGTACAAAAGAGTATTAGCTCTAGAGCAAGTTGTTTTATTCCTGCAGTGGTGGTATTATTAACCTGTACAGAGACAGCATATTCTTTCTGCTCATGTGGTATTTCTCTGCTTATACATCCTTTGGTCCAGGGCCAGGGAGTTTCTTTATTGTCACAAACAATTTGAAGAGTGCTACAGGGCACATCTCAGCAGCGTACTGTGTGACTCCYTTTCCCTCAGGAGACAAAATACAAATCCATGAATTAATAAAATTTCAGTCACTCTAAGTCTTTAATATTCATTGATCATAGACTGTTGTTGTTTTTGTTTAAAAATTAAATATTGTTTACAGGATATGAGACAAGTCCCTAATTGTACCTGTCTGTTTAGTATCTTGAGGTTCATGCTTCTATTATGCAAATGTCTTTAGAATGAAAATAAAAAATAGCAATGACATATATACTTATACATATATGTAAAATACGTGTGTTAGTAGGGATATCAATATATGTTAAATAAGTACTTATAGGTGAAAGGAATGAGAAGGGACTGTCTTTACAAACTGACTGACTCTGGGGGTAAGATAAGGCTGATACTGGGAGATAGAAGATAACCATGGGGAGGATTTCCACAGGAATTCCTTTGACTAATTAATCCCAGATTTTGTTAATAGACTACAAGAGCAGAAACACAGAGATGTATATTGAAAGGGGGCAATGTATGATAGAATGGGGGTTTCATCAGGCGTTTTGTGGAGCCTGTACCTCTCAAGTACCTCAGCCAATGGGGAAAGAGAGAGGGAACTGCGGCTGGGAAATTGGGATAAAAAGAGGCTGCTTCCTCTATGAATTTGAGAGACCCCATGGGAAATGCCCATGACCTGTCCCTTTATTCATGAAAAAAGTTGCGGGACTCCTCTGTCTCCTTTTTGAACATAAACCTCTGGTGCTTGTGGATTAATTTTCCTGACAAAGGCATAACCATTCTGAAACCATTGCAATTCTTAAATATCTAAAGAATTATTTCAAATATCTTTACTAATGTGGGGTTTTTTTGTAACTCAGCCTTCCCCCACTCAATTTTCATTTGCCTCTTGAGTGTTACCCCTGGGCTATTCTTGTTTTTTCCCATGCTTCTCCTCCACAAAACTGTAGTGTGATCATGCTTTGCTCACAYGTAGCTGTAGAAATTAATTTTTAAAGTAGAAACATGGTTTTTAGAGATAATTGTGTTTAGCAGACACAGAATAATCCTGAGCCAGTGGCAATACCTTGTTTGGAAAAGCAATATTTAGAGACTTGACAGGTACTTTGCCATTGGCAAGGAYAACCCTGCTTGTATGAGACCTGAAATTCCCGGTGACGATGCAGGTCCTTTCTGCACACAAAGTGCTGATCCCTCCTTCCTTGCACCAGCTGGTGGMTCAGTGAAGGCCTGTCTTTTTCCTTTAGTTTGGAAAGTGTATGTCAAAGAAAAAAAAATTAAATCCCAATGCATTAATAGATCCAGATTTATGGCAAACAGAAATTATACCCCAGCACACACAATTATGAGTTTCAGTTGTTGGGTTTTTTTGTCYTGGTGGAAGGGGGGCTCGTGAAAGAGTTACCCCATATTACATAGATCAAATTGTTTATTGGARTTGTTTTTCCATATCTTCATTTGACACTCAATAATAACTTAGACTTCTGAAAACCACAAGTGGTCTGCAGCTTCTGAACCTAAGGCTGCTTTCTCACTAGAATTGCTTGAAAATATGTTTATGAGATCTATACATATATACATAAAAAAGAAATTTGCAATGGAAACTGCAATCCCAGAAGATCTACTTTTCAAGAGCTAATGAGATTTATAAATCCTATTTTCAAATGCTACTTTTATACACATGAGTACAGTTTCTGACTATTTATTTCCAGAATTTTACCTCAGCTCTATGTTTTGATCTCTTTTTTCTTTTCCCAAACCGGAGACCTTCATGCTTATTAGGTAGATGCAAATCATCTATGAGTATCAAGTAACACAGCAAACAAGTAGAGATAATATGTGACTTTCCCTGATCTCCTTGTTGCTTCCATATTCCATGGACTTTGAGCTATGCATTTCTGAAAAAAGAAAATTCAGGTCTGCTCAGCTTACMTATCAGCAACAGGTGTGGGGAATGGGGCTTGTGTGTGATCCTGAGAAGAAGAGTGTCTTAGCTGCAACTAAAGGATGGAAATATCTGCTGACAGGTCAAGAAGAATGCCAAATCTTGCTAAAATTGAAGAAGAGCACTGGGGTACATGACCCAAGTGGCAGAAGGACAGAGGACCTTGAAGGTGCAGACACCAGGACAATGCTGGCCTGGGGGATGTGAGTTTTAGGGCAGTCAATGAGAAGTCAGGCAGCATTTTGACAAGAATCATCCTTCCAATTTTAAACTAAAAGGTAATTTATGTATCTGGTGAAGGTCAAGAGGATAAGAACATCTGAAAACTTCAACCTATTGATTACTCAGATAAATAACACATTCATGTAAGAAAATGTGTCCAGCACTTGGGCTAAGTGAAGGTGGATGCAAATCTTCCCTCCAAAGGGATGAGGACTGCAGAACTATTTTTTTTTCATAAGTAAGGAAAACCCCCTACCTGGCATCATGAATGCTCAACTAATTGTGAGAAGTCAAAGGTGTGAAAGCTCTGGTCCCAGACTGGTACTGAGGACCTGCTGGAGGATGAAAGCACTCAGGTAAGATGCAGAACCAAGTCCCTACCCTCTGCATTTGTCAGCTTTTGAGGACAAGGGCAGGGAACAGCAAAGTGTTCAAAGGGATCAGGTAAGACTTGGGTGATATCTGCTGACATTGGTGCAGTGGAAAGCWGGAAGAAGACATGAGACTGGTAACAACACCCTCCCTCAAGAGTGTGGCCATGCTCAGTTTATGTGCTTTCTTCCTCCTTTTGCAAAGGAGGAAAAAGAAGTATTTGTATCCAGAGAAGAGGCACTCATACTATTTTTTTTTTTTAATCAGGTGGGCCAATGTGATAGAGATGGAAGTAGCAATTGCTATTTGATTCCTCTCATAGCCCTCCCAATGTTCAAAGATACCTTAGGAGAACTTCATCAATGAGTTTCAGTCAAATTAAGAAGATATTTACACATTGAAAAAAATGGGATTAAGAACACTATTTTTTTAAATCAGAAATTGTTTCTTAGAAAAGTAAATGTTTTTAAATTAATTTAAATAATTTTAAAAGATCAGATTTATAACTGCCTTAGTCTGTTGTTAACTCTTAACAAGGAAAGAAGTGATTAAGAGCTTCCCCTTACAACAGGACTACTTTCCATACCAAACTGTCTTGTCAAGAACCCACAAAGCTGAACTTTTCCTTTCAGATYGAAGTACTTCTTTTCCTTTTCTGCTCAGTCATCAAACCAGGAGGRAGAACCCCATTCCATCAGCAATCCCACACAGACATAGACAGCAGAGGATAATCTGTTGTATGAGAGACTGGCATGTGCAATGCTGACTGTACAGAGGAGGCAAGGGAGGAATAGACAAACCAGACCCACATGGAACTCCTCCTTGCCTCTTCCCCTGGCCCTTCTGTTGACCCAGTCCTGTCACTCAAACCCTGTGATTTCCCACACTGAAAGCAGTTTCCAAAATGATGTTTAGCTGCTGCTTCAGCTGCATCACTTTCATATACAATCTTCCTTTTACCCATCRTGCCAAATGTGCAGCACCCTGCATGGCACTGGCAGTGCAGGCACTATCCAGTCCTACAGCTCCAGGGGGAGCATTATAAACTAAAGCTAGGCCATCTCCAGGCACATCAGCCATTTACCTTTGTAGAGAATTTCTACTGAACAYACCTGCGACAAATCTCTTTTTTCCTTCCCTTTTCTTGGATTATGAGTAAAATAAAACACAGCCTGTGACATTAATGGTCTTGTAATATTGGTTGAACTATCTGGATGCTAGGAAACATTGCAGCTGAGGTAATTTTTTTCAAACAGTGTATTGAATTACAGGTTTCCATTTGCTTTTTGTTTTGCTTTTCCCCATGGGACCTATTTGTACACTGAACAAAGCAGGAGCTTGCTTAATATAGCTATTCTGTGTTTTATCTCACCTTCATTGTCTTGTCTAACCACACTATTTCTGGGGGTTTTTTTCATGACAGGACAACTGCTGCTTCTTTTGCATTTCTCTGAGCACTCACACTGTAATATCTGAGTACATAATTACTAGATGTACATTGACTGCCACAGCAATTTGGTGTTGAGGGACTTTTGCTTTCACTCCCTTTTTACRTGGAGGATAAAGAGAAATTGAAATGTTGGACCATCCATTCTTTGTATGGTCAGCTTCAGGCAGGTGGGATTTCTCCTTACAGAGCACTTACATTATAMAGACTTGTAACACATGATAATTACAGAGTTCTATAACAGCAGACGTGCTGGGGGCATGCTGACACTTGGACTAATTCAGGTAATTGTAGGCAAACCAGAAGTGCTGTGAGAGCCACAAAGGATTGAAGTATTTGCATTGTGCAAGAGAGCTCCAACCCTCTCATAACCCYGTGCCACATCTCCAAGGCAGCACCTCGAGCTCTGAAGCCCAGCTCCTTGTTTTTTAATAGTGGTGTGCTCGAATGCTGAGTGCCTTTGTAAGTCTTACAGCAGAAAATAGGGGGAATAAATGACAGGATTTATCTGMACAGCAAAATGAGGCTGCTGCATGAACAGTCGAGTACAGCTCATACCGTAGGAGAAGAAGACTCAAGCAGGCTCTGCAGTGTCACACAGGGACAGACCCCGGTGACGGTGGATGTTTCCTTGTCATGGTCCATGCACTCAGGCAAAGCTTTTTATTCTGTTTGTGGCTTGCAGAAGCAGGTACACCACACTTACTAAGTGGTTATACATGGTAATTCTCAAATGAGGCCACACTTTGCTCCCAAGGGCTGTCACAGTGTCAAAGCAGTGATTCAGGTGGGAGCTCAGTGCCTGGAGACAGTTTTTTGCCTGATGTCAGTGTTTAATTGCCARACAGCTCCCTCTCACAGATGCTTAGAACATGGGTTTTGCAAGGTTTGACCTTCAAAACTGCATCTTCCCATCAAGAAAAGCAAGGTGATTAATACACTTTTCTTCCAGAAGYTGTCACTGGCAATAGTCAATTGTCAAGAATTAAAGTCTTTCTGTCCATTGATTTACAAAAGTTCAAATCATTGCCCCTTCTCTCCACGTCTTACTTTGTTGTGGCCTCTTTTGGCATGGTGCCCATTTCTAGTCTTTGTTCTTTGGTGTCCCATCCTGTGTCTTTCTTCTCCCTCTCCTGCTTCCCTCACCTTGTAAGCCCGGCTTTTAGAAGACTCCTGCTCCACCATCTGCTCCCAGCTCTGCCAAACTCTTTGCACAACACTTGTGCCCAAACACATCAGAAAGTAAATCAGCATTCCAGRTTGCTACAGACTTGGCCAGAAAGTCCTAAGAGAGTGCTTTTTCCTTTTGCTGTCTTCAAGACCAACAATCAAACCAATCRATTCTTCTGCCCAAGAGCCCTGGTGATCACTCTGTAAAGCAATGCACAATTAGTCCCACAGCAAACAAAGGACACAGGGAGCAAGGGAGGCCACAGAGGGTATAAAAAGATAATTGCCCAGCTGCTGAGGTGATGAAAGCTTAGAGCTGACAGTGTGTGAAAAGCATTACTCCTTCCAATGAACACCAGACATTGACTATGAAGTCTGCTCTGGGTTTGAAGGTAGTATTTTTTAGCAAAGAAAAATTTCAAATGAGTGAAACCTTGAAGCTGGGTGTACTGTTAATGCCAGCTGAAGAGCTGGGAAGAGACTGGCATTCTACACTCGGACTTCACAGGGTTCAGTATTTTGTCTCTTTTCCTTTCACTCAGCCTTAGTTTTTTTTGTAGAAAAGATAATTGAAACCACCATTTTTTGAAAGCAACGAACTTGAATACAGCCATAAAATGTTTATACTCTGCAGTTTTTAGAAGGGAGTATCAACTGTTAAGGTTTGTGTAGAGGTGAACTGTCCTAAGGCTGAACTAACAGTAGAGCAGTGCAGAAAAGCATCAAACATTGCACAGGATARAAGAGGGAAAGCAGCTGGCCAGCCACACCTGGGACTGCAGTAATCCAACAGGAACTGGAAAAACTATCAGGCATTTCAGCAAGTTAAACAGGAGCACTAGAAACTCCCTTTAGGTGAAATCCCAAGAGATAGGGAGATGCTGATTTTCTGGCTGTCMCTGAGGTCAAATCAACAAAACTGAGGGATGTGGATGAAAATTAAATAGAGGCAGGWGAATTATTTGGGAAAGAGAAGGTGTTAAAAGGGATCGCTGTGTGAAACAGCTCCTGTGATTTGGGCTCTGTGGATTATTTGTCAAACATCCATGCAGTCCATCACCACAGCCTGCAGCAGGACAACAGACTTGTGGTGACCACGCTGGGAGTGTCTGGCTTCCTTCCTTGTCAGAAAGGGCAAGAGAGTGTCCTCAAGTGTCAGGCTGGAGAAGGGTTTGGAGGATGGACCAAATATCACCTTAACGTCAAGCGTCCTAAGTAATCTTCTTAACCTGAACTCAACTTCGGTTGCTTTTTTTTTTT